>NC_034409.1:182731053-182836360 GCF_002078875.1 Numida meleagris | reverse complement strand
ATTCTATGATTCTATGATTCTATGATTCTATGATTCTATGATTCTATGATTCTATGATTCTATGATTCTATGATTCTATGATTCTATGATTCTATGATCATCCAGTCCAACCATCCACCTACCACCAATAGCTCCACTAAACCATGTCTTTCAACACAACATCTAAACGTTTCTTGAAGACCTCCAGGGACAGTGACTCAACCACATCCCTGGGAACCCATTCCAGCGCCTGACCACTCTTTCAGAAAAGTAGTATTTCCTAATGTCCAGCTTAAATCTCCCCTGGCGCAACTTGAGTCCATTCCCCCTCATCCTGTCCCTAGTTAGAAGAGAGAAGAGGCTGACCCCCAGCTCACTACAACCTCCCTTCAAGTAGTTAGAGAGAGCAATAAGGTCACCTCTGAGCCTTCTCTTCTCCAGACTGAACAATCCCAGCTCACTTAGCTGCTCCTCATAAGGCCTGTGCTGCAGACCCCTCACCAGCTTTGTCGCCCTCCTCTGAACACGCTCCAGGGCCTCAATGTCTTTCTTGCAGTGAGGGGCCCAAAACTGGACACAGTACTCAAGGTGGGGCCTCACCAGGGCTGAGTACAGAGGGAGAAGGACTTCCCTCCTCCTACTGGCAACACTATTTCTGATACAAGCCAGGATGCCATTGGCCTTCTTGGCCACCTGGGCATACTGCTGACTCATGCTCAGCCAAGCATCGACCAGTACCCCCAGCTCCGTTTCCTCTACACAGTCTTCCAGCCACTCTGCCCCAAGCCTGTAGCATTGCCTGGGGTTGTTGTGGCCAAAGTGCAGGACCTGGCACTTGGTCTTGTTGAATCTCATGCCATTGGCTTTGGCTCAGAGATCCAGTCTGTCCAGATCTCTCTGTAGGGCCTCTCTACCCCCAGGCAGATCGACACCTCCTGCCAGCTTGGTGTCATCTGCAAACTTACTGAGGGTGCTCTCAATGCCCTCATCCAGGTCATCAATAAAGATATTGAAAAGGACAGGCCCCAGCACCGACCCCTGGGGAACACCACTTGTGACCGGTCGCCAGCTGGATTTAACTCCATTCACCACCACTCTCTGGGCCCGGCCCTCCAGCCAGCTCCTTACCCAGCAAAGAGTGTACCTGTCCAAGCCACGGGCTGCCAGCTTCTCCAGAGAATACTGTGGGAGACAGTGTCAAAGGCTTTGCTGAAGTCTGGGTAGACCACATCAACAGCCTTTCCCTCATCCACCAGGCAGGTCACTCGATCATAGAAGGAGATCAGGTTGGTCAAGCAGGACCTACCCTTCACAAATGCATGCTGGCTGGGCCTGATCCCCCGGTTGTCCTGCAAATGCTGCGTGATCTCCCTCAGGACAATCTGCTCCATAACATTCCCTGGCAAGATGTTTCTGTCTGTTGAAGAGCAGAAGATGGTTAGGGGACATGGTGGTGATGGGCCAATGGTTGGACTAGGTGACCTCAGAGGTCTTTTCCAATCTTAATGATTCTGTGATTTTATAATAAATGACATCCAGATGGACACAAGCTCTCACTGAGTTCACTCAGTGTTTTAAAATTCCAGGTATTTTACTGTGCTTGAAGAAGGGGTTAATGCAGACATAGGTTGGAAGCTGTGAGAAAGGCAGAGGTGGAAGCACAGTAAACAATACTAGAGAATTTAAAAATGAAGCTTAGCTTTCAGAGAAGTCAGCACAGAAGGATGTGAGTATCAACTTTGCTACTTGTTTGATCCTTATTGTTCCTTATGTGGGTATTTCAGTAAAAAGAAAAGCACATCTCTTTGATGTAGGTTTCCTTTCTGTGAGCAAAAAACAAGCCAGCCAGGTGCTCAACCCTTCCTAAGAGGGAAACTTGAAAAATGCAGCCAGCATATCCAACCTTTCCCTTACATTTTGTAGAATTAAACCTCGCAATGTCATTCTTGCAAACAGCTTTGATCATTTGTGAAGAATTCACATGCGTGTGTACATCATCTGTATCATTTTGCTTCTGGCACATCATCTACACCCAAAATGTTGTATTTCTGTGGTCTTTTCTCCAGATAGCTTTGCATTTTTTTTCCCAACTATGCATTCAATGTCACTTATTGTGCCTTCAGGTTTCAGCCTGCTTAATGTTATACTTTGGTTTTTAATGACAGGGGACATAAGTGCCAGGGTTCTTATTTTAATGCAAAAGATTGCATGCAGACCTTCTTTAAAAGGTGCCAAACCCCTGTTTCGATGGTTTGAAAGGCAGCCTGAGGTTATCAGGGGTTACTGCAGAGCTTGATAGCATACCTTCTAACAGGTTAATCTCTTTAAAAGGCTCCTCTCTGTGGTTCTCCAGAGATACTCATTTCCTCCATAAATACTCATTTTTCTCCATAAATACTATTTTTTCCTACTTGAAAGGTAGGAAATACATTTTTTTTAAAGTGAAAACTGCATACAAGAATCCCTTAATTTGTCTTGATAAATGCGAACTGTTGTGTGAGCAAAAATCTAGGAATAAATACAAAAATTCTGCAGAGCTGCCAGATCAGCTCTAATAAATACCTTGGTGAGTATGGGCTATCTTCCACTCCCCCATCTTCATGTATGGCCAGAGTGCAACCTTTGATGGAGGACAACTCTCTAAGGTGCAGTTATTTACTCTTCAGGGGCAGCTTTCTTAAAACAGATGACAACTGAGGTTTAGCCATGGGGCTGCCCTATGATGTCCTCATCCTACTCATCATGCCCCACATGGTGGTTTCCATCCATGGGAGCCCTAATTTGCTCTGGGTGGTGATTTCAGGTGCCCTGGGGCCAGCCTCCAGTTGAGGTTTCTCCTCTTATTTCATGGAATCATAGAATCACCAAGGTTGGAAAAGACCTCCAAGATCATCCAGTCCACTAGTCCACCTATTGCTAATATTTCCCCACTAAACCTTAGTACACCTAAGTACACTAAGTACACTTAGTACACCTTAGTACACTAAACCCCACTAAACCCTTAGTACAACACCTAAATGTTTCTTGAACACCTCCAGGGATGATGACTCAACCACCTCCTTGGGCAGCCCATTACAGCACCTGACCACTCTTTTGGAGAATAATTTTTTCCTAATATCTTGCCTGAATATTTCCTTACATTCACAAGAGATTTTGCTCACCTTGAGACAACTAATGGGCTGGACAAGTTTCTTCTCCTCAGCTTAGAGACACAATGTTCATGTGTGTGAAGTAGCTGTGCTTTGGCAGTTCCTTTTGCATCCGCAGTGCCCGTCACAGTGAGAAACTCATATAATTGAGTGACTGGCAGTAACAAGGAATATCTACACGGTATTCCACTGCTTGTGCCACCCTTGTAAACCTTTGGTTTTGTGAGATGAATTTCTGAATAGGTTTTTTATTTCTTCACATTTAAAATCATGATTTCTACTTATGTTCTTGTCTCTTTTGGAGACATGAAATCCCTCTAGGCACCAATCTGCATTTTTAGGCCCTTTAAAACTGTTTGTGATGTTGTCTTTCACTTATCCGCAGGGATACAGCACCTCAGGAGAATCTAAAATTCTCTATGGAAGTACCTCAGCTCTACAGAAATGATATCTTCATGAGAATGTAGAGTGGTTTTATTAATTCTGCAAAACAATTTCATAGCAAAGACCAAGTTATCTGTGATGATAAGTATAATAGCCAGAAATCTAAAATAAAATTTTTCCCTTTTTTTTTTTTTTCAGTTGAATAGCCTAATTGGAATGGAAGAAATGACATTATTAAATACCAGAATGAAGATCACCAGGGAAATAATCTAACTGCTGACACTCTAATGTTAACTGAGTGCTTCTAAATAATCACTAATCAGAAGCTTGAATTAAACTGAGACAGACTGATCTAAGCACTAGACTATTCAAAATGAGTGCAAGAGATTTGGCGGAAAGTTCTACTGCATTAAATATGCGGGACTAAAGAAATCATGCTTCTATTTTATTTTAAGTAAACATATTATCATTTGATACATCTTGGTCTTTCTTCATGTACCATGAATCACACAGCACTTCAAGCCTTGATTAATATTCTTAATTGCTCTCCCTTTTTTGGTCTTGCAGCTGGCAGATGGGACACTGCAAATCAGAAGGTGCCATATCAATTGTGTTTATACTTCTTGGGAACAAATGGCATTACTGCCTGCATGTTTATCCCTTTTGATCCATACACAATTGGAACAGGGTGCAATAATCAAGACTTGCTCTTTTTTCCCCCTTTGTTTCTCATCTCTGTGGCATTAGCCCTGATAGGAGCAGATGACAGGAGGTGAACAACATGAGCCAATTTCCTCAATGCCAAGCACCTTGCAGCAATAAGGAGGTCTGGAAATCTCACAGCACCTGCCAGGGAGATGCTTGCCTTCCATCACGTTGGGCTGAAAATTTCTTAGTGAGAGTGTTGATTGTTTCTATGTTTTTCCATGCCAGTGCCAATTAGGGTGGACACACAATGAATGCTGAAGAAGGAGTATCATGTAAGTACGAAGATGAGCAATGATAGCTAAATAGCTGAAAGGTGAATGAAGGTTCAATAATTCCTTTTGTTTGCTAAGGGCAACAATGACTGTTTTCTAAATGAAGGAATTCTAATTTTTCTAGAATCAACAAGTTGTTCAGACCTTTATGTTTCTTGCATTTTAGATGTTATTTGGTCACACTATCTTCCAGGAAAAATGACGAGTTTTCTGGCTAGCAGCAATGCAACACTTACTTTGAAATGAAAAGCAGTAACCATCTTTCTCTGCCCTGACAACTAGCAAAACCAGTTAATGAATGAAGTGAAAGAGTAGCCAGTTCATTTTAAAATGTCTACATTATTTCAAAATATTTTACATCTAAATTAGATGGCATATTTTATGTGGTCAGCATTGCTATCATAATCTATGATATTTTAGCCCAAGAAAACACATGATGCTATGTGCAGTTCAGTTGTCTTTAGGACACAGGAAGTTGTGCATATTTTTCAGTTAGATTTGTAGGAAGATGTTTTCTCAAGTGGTGTGTAGTGCACCATCCCATGAAAGCACTGAAGTGTGATCGACAAAACAGAAGCTTATTGGCTAAAATCTTAGGCCTCACTTTAAATTTTTCTCTTATTGGAAGAATGTAATTAATGAATCAAAGGATGACCTCATGTGATTGCTTAGATGTGACTATCAAAGAAAAAAAGTTGTAGAACACCACAAGATATGATGCCGGCACATAGCACTGCAGCAGAGCCCCCAAGCTCGGACACTGTTGGGGTCCAAGCTGCTCACTGTATTTCTCTGAAATATTTCAGGACTTTGGCATTAAAGGACTCTGTAACTATAAGAAATTGATGTCAACTTGCAGGTATTCAAAGAAGTGTGTATTGGAGAACACCCAATATTATGCTACAAGAGGAGCATTTAATTGCCAAGAATAGTCTGAATGTGTTTCCATTTAGGATGCATCAGTTATATCCTGGCTCTTCTTCAAGTGCGAATGCAAAACAATGCAAAGGCAGTTCAGTAATTCCTATAATTTCCAGTGATAAAGTGGAAGTCTAAGCAGGCTCCCACACTGTCATCCTTGTAAGACTTTTCTTACCTTATTTTCTTGGGTTGGAAATATATCTCCTTTTATGTTGTCATTTTATGTAATCACTATCAAGAGCTAACGAGACAACCAAAAGCTCTAAGTGTCTTGTTACAATTCCCTGAATGGGATTGTCAGGATCCTGAGCAGTCCCTGTTCTAACAGTAAACAAGTCCCAAAGAAATCAAGCTAGGGTGCAGGAAGCAGTAAAACATCAGATACCTCAATAACCCCCAGAACAGATTCATAGAATCATAGGATCATAGAATCATTGGATCGTTTAGGTTGGAAAAGATTTTTAAGATCTTCAAGCACAACCATCAACCTAACATTACAAGTCCACCACTAAACCATGTCCATAAGACTGTGTTCATATACCTCCAGGGATGATGACTCCACCACCACCCTGGGCAATCGGTTCTAGTGACTAACCACCCCTTCCATGAATAAATTATTCCTCATATCCAATGGAAATCTCCCGTGGAGTAACTTGAGGCCATTGCCTCGTGTTCTATCACTTGTCACCTGAGAATAGACATCATCATCCTCCTTGCTACAACATTTTTTCAAGTCAACCTCATTTCAGGTTTACCTTTGAAGTTTTATTTCCAGAAAATCTTATATAAAACATTTGAGCATATAACACATTTATTCTAAAGGAAGACTTGATGAGCAGTGGCTAGTGCTTCTCCTAGGACTGGCTGTGACTGAAGCAGTGCTGTCTCCTCTTCTGGTTAGGTAAATGCTTTGAATGAAGCATGTGAACTCTGCAGGCTACTGGTATGTTTGCTATGTGTTTCATAAGTCCAGCTCCTTCTTCTGTGACTCCAGACATTTCTTCTATAAGATATATTTATTTCCTTACATGAGACCAGTAATTGTTCCTTCCCCATTACTTTGGAATTTGTCACTGTTAATACAAGAAATGTCTCATTTTCACATGCTCTTGCAGCAGTTCTCAAACCCGGAATCCTGAAATGCTTTGCCTTACAAATTATTGTTTTGTATTGAGCTATTCTATTTTATTATTTATTGTTATTTCAGTTTCATAATCAGACTTTGAAATCTTGATTGGACAGTTCCTGCATTTGATGTTTGTGCCAAATTTCATTGCATTGCAGTCGTTATCACTGAACTTGAATTTTTGTTGCAGTCTTTGTCGCAGTGCTGAATTCTTGTAGTGGCTGCATAGTTGTTGTACAGTGTTTTATGCGATATCTGCTGGGAATGAGAGCATCTTGGAGTTGCATACTGTACCAACACCTTTTTATTTTGAACAGAGCCATCCCATCCTTTTTTGTTCCATTGACTATAACAATTATAATATAATTAAATTGCCCAAGTTGGAATAAAATTCTGTGAAATGTTTCCTGTAGCAGTGAGATCAAGATGTTTGTCCCTGATATGATTTACCACCCTGACGTACACAGGGCTCATTTCTCCCTCTGGCAGTATGTGACATTTATAATATAGTTTGCATTCCAGGCAGATTTCATGCTGAAAACAGAAGTGTATTAGAGAAATTGTTTGATACAAATTGGTC
This sequence comes from Numida meleagris, assembly GCF_002078875.1. NCBI lineage: Eukaryota > Metazoa > Chordata > Aves > Galliformes > Numididae > Numida > Numida meleagris. Next base: position 182,829,241 of record NC_034409.1, on the reverse strand, counting down.
CAATTCTTGCAGAATACAGAATGAGAATGGTTAACATCCTCAAACCCAATCATTTTCCTGCTTTCAGGCACCCCGACATTGCTGTTCTGTAGCACCTGAACTTACAATGAACTGTCTGTTCTAACAGGCTTCATCTTCATTACAGCATAATATACTGTGGAGGTGTAAATCAGAAATTAGATGCTAGTGCTCTTGAAGTGTGATTTATTAGGAGGAAACTAAATTCCAGTAAGACAAGTACGCTTCTATTTGAATGTTGACAGAAGACAAGTAGAACATCTGATCGTTCCTCATTACTTTAAGAGCCTTCCTAATGAAATCAGATACAATAAATATCCAGATCTCTAGTTCAAGCCTTATTTGACATTTCATTACCATATGAATTGCACTTTTAACTTGGCAAGTTTAGACATAAAACTTGGGTACTAAGTACTATGTGAAAAATTGACTAGAAGCATTGTAAAGATTCCAATATCTCAGCAATTTTTTTGTTTGCTTTTATTGATCACTGCAATCTGGCTGAGGTGTCAGCAGCCAAAAAGCATTTGAAGTAAGTTGATATATTAAAAATGATACAACTTTTTATCTAGATTTATATTAGATGCAATCAGCTTACACACCACTGTGATCTACTTTGTGACTTTCAAAATTGGTTATGTCAAAATCAAAGGAAATTGTACTGAATAATATTCATATTTCAGTGCTAGTCATGTTTATTTATTCAGGTATTTTCTGTGATATGGTCCATAACACTCATTCTGGATGAAAGCCTAGAGATTTATAACTGCCCTAAATATGAAATATAATTATTTGCATTTAAGCATAGCCTGTTCTTAGTTAATGCAAAACTGTTGCATCACCCTACCTATCATATTTTGATTTTATGCAGCTTTTATTGAATTATATCCTGAATAATATAAGGGAAAATATTGTCATTAATGAATCCAAATGAATTAATGAATCCAGTATTTATCTTTAAGCCTGACTATCTTAAATTGGCTTTATCTGAAACCTGGTGTATCATGTAATAATCTGGGTGTGGTCTTTGGTTAAACCAAAGTGATTAATGTTGCCTAAATTACTTATGTTAAAAAATACAGACTTTTAGTCATTGAAAATACAACTTACAGCAGAACAAACAAACAAGATTTCATAGTGATGTTTAACAAGCAAGTCGTGTTTTAGTATAAACCCCATCCACATCTAGATTAATATCCAGTCTACTACTAAATGTTACATTTTTATCTGGCAGAACACAGATCTGGTAGGGGGAATGAATGGCCATGTAGATGAAAACCTCTTCCTTGCTTTGAACAGGATAAGTGACTGAAGGGGGTAGTCTGGTATGATGGCGTTGTCCTTGGTAAAGATGGGTTTAAATCTGTAATCTGATGTCAACTTCCCCAGTTAACCAGGGAAAGACCATCAGATTTGTATCCAAAAATTGTATTTGTTTATATTTACAGTGTGTCATAAAATCCTGAGGGCTGTTTAAGACCTAAGAAGAGGCTTGTGCTCTTGAATTCCCACTTTTCAAAATGGAATTGATCAAACTTTTCTGTTTTACAGTGTATTCTGAAGCCACAGAGGACACGGAGGAGGTGAGGTTTGTTTCCCTTCAGTGGTCTAGAAACAAAGATCACAGCACAAGGCAGCCCAACAACATTTCTCAGTACTGTCCTAGAAAACTCTGAAGAGATGAAGAAGATCCAAATGGGAGTGATGTGATTGCACTGGCTCATAAGGAAATACGGAAAAAACCTTCAGAAAAAACAATAGGTTTCCATGCTGCATCTCTTTTAAAAGTTCTCTGTATTTTAGAGAGGATGGAGGGAAAAGAGATGATGAAATAGTAAAATGGCAGCCAAAGGAAAGAGCATGCATTCTTACCTAGGGTTCATTGGAGGGACCTACACATATGGATACTCAGGACCCATGGATCCATCTGCTTCTACCTTCTTCACTCATCTATTGCTTTGGTGACAATGCATTTTTTTGGGGGAAAAAAAACCCCAAACATTATCTTCAAGAAAGTATCATGTGAATAGAGTGTATGCCCACAAAGGCACAGAAGTAGATTGTTTCTTTATGCTGTTGAGGTGTATGCTACATAAGTATACTTGCTCTATTCTTATCTGGCCCAGATATTTTCCACCAGGTTACTTCCTGCTTTTCACCTTTACCTCCCCAAAGGACCATTTATTTTCTTTGCTAGGTATTCTGTTCTTTTTCACTGTGACCCCCAAAAATCTACAGGAAACATGTGAATTCTATTTCAGATTAGATCTCTCTCCTTTATTGTCTTGTACATCTATGGAATATGTCTAATACACAACCAGAAGCCTTTTTTTTTTTCCTCTTGCTGTTGTTAACTGTTTATTTCTTCATAAGCATTGTCTTCAAAGAAAAATGTCACTAGTGTAGCTGATGTGAAAGTATTTTTTTCTGCACAAATATTATAGATCACCATTTCCAGCAATATTTAAGTGCTGCTGCCCAGTCAAATTCTGTTCCTGACATCTACCCTGTCCATTTTGCTAGTGGTTGCTACAGCAGGAGCATGCATCAGGTTAACCAGCTCCATTTCTCTGCTGCAGCAAGGTGGGCTTTTATCTAGAGCTTATAGAAGTTCCCTTGTTCTGTTAAGAGATTTTTTTGCTATTAGATCCAATAGTTCATAGCATCTTTCTGTGCTCCCTTGCTTTTCTTCCCTATTACCATTTTCAGATTGAATGTCTGATCCTCAGTTGCACGATCTTGTCCACAAATCATACTGTCATTCCTTAGCTCACGTTTCTCCTGCTCTCCCTCTCTCATGCTGCTGACATATTGCACCTCCACAACCAGAGGAGATTTGTCAGGATGGTGCTACACTTCTTCCAAATCTGCCCTTCTTTGATAGCAGAACAAGTGCTGTCTTGTGTTTAACACTGCTGGCCTTTGCCCAGTTTTCAATATGTAAAGGGAGGATTTTTCTATTTGAAAAGTGACGCTCGTGTATTCTGCCAGAATTTAAGCTTTTTTTTTTTTTTTTTTTTTTCTATTTAGGATAAAACTTAAGCAGTCTCAGCTCAGGAATTCCTGCTCTGCCTTACCAATGCTTCTTGGGAAGCAACAAGTTGTGCAAGCCCATTTGTTCCTTGACCTTTACCAAGATAGGAAGTCATTCTGGATACAATAGCCAGTGAACATTGTTATATTTATAACAGTCTGTAAAAGTACAAAAAATATACTGTGCTGAACGTGTATAAAACCCTCAGTGACCAATAAAGCCAGTTAATGGAGCTGAAGCCTCTGATAGTCTCTGCAAAGAGGACCTTTGGGTCAGCCCCTGCTATGGAGGAGCTGAGTGGTTTCCATAGAGAAAAAGGCACTGTTCAGGAAGAGAAATATAAGGCTTTAATTTTTAAGTAACCTACTTTGAAAGGAAAAGCACAGATGGGTGTTTCTGGGAAAGTTGCGCATAAGAAATGGTGCTCTAGTACTGGCTTTAAGAACATGGTCAGACCTCTAGAGGGTTAGAACTGGGAGCCTGTTGATGCTTTCCAGGTCATTGAGAAATGAAGAATGTAGAAGTAGATGTGGATGTGGACCAGAATGATCTTAAAAGCTATTCTGGGAAATATCTTGTTATTTTCTCTACTAGGGTTCATTTTCTCTTCTATGGTGCAAGCCAATAAGAAGCCTTAGTTGCCAGCCTGAAAAAAATGTTAAGTGGATCTTTGGAGGGAAGCTGAGATTCACAAAAGGGACTAATACTTGCAGACTGGAAACCAATATACATGACAGAAACAAAGAAAGTGAGGACTGTGAATATTGCCTGGAGGGAAAGGTCTAAGTCCAGTCATAACTGTTTTCCTAGATAGTCCTAGCACTGCTTTCTTCAGTGCTCTAGATTTCTATAATATTTCATAGTGCATGTTGCTTTTTCCAACTTTCTCTCAGGTAGGTGAAGGTGCTTTGATCTTGCCTGGGACTGGGCTGTGAAGACTCTGCCTCTGTAGCAGATGAGGGCTGCTCTGTTGGTGTGACTCTCCAGAAGAACTTGTTGCTACAGGACATTGTGGGGATGCCAAATTGTCTGGATGAAAATGTTTTCTAATTCCCCCTACATATGTTCATGCTGCCCTGTGCTGTGGTTAGTGCAGAGCTATACAGGGCTATAGTTCTGTACATAGCTGTATAGCTATACACGCTACAGTTGTGTACATGGCATCATCACTCCCTGAAATGATTCATGTTATGATCTGATTTCAATACAGTGGGATTTTACCCCTACTCAGAATGGGAATAGGGACTGTGGGAGATGTTTCTTCGTGCTTCAAAATACAACTAAACCCAGATCCTACTAACACACACCACTGGGGTCACCTTTCCACATGAAGTTTAATCTTTATTTTGTGTGTTTCCAAAAATTCTCCGTAATGAGAGGTGAAGGAACGTGATTCTGGAAGTTATCAAGAGCAGGAGATTTGTCCATCAGGGCTCCCAGGATCACATTTCTGGCCCATTTCTGACAGGTCCGCCCTGCGTGGAGTTCATATTTATGGGTCTGTTAACAAAATAGTGATTTGGGATATATATTCACATTCAGGCTGGAAATGAAACTGTTTAAGCTGTTTCTCATTTTGCACTGGAGCTGCCACATCTGCAGCTGGGACTGTGCCGAGTCTCTGATGGAAGAGTAAGCAGATGGACTTCTAACCTTTACAAAGGGTATATTACAGCAAAGTGAATGGGAATTAAATTAGTGAAGCCGTTCACTCAGTCATTTTATCTGAAAATGGGAAAGTTCAGACATATCTTTGTATTGGAAATAGTTCTGTGCTCATTTTTTTCTGCTTTTATTTTATTTTGGTGAGAGAGAAAGGAGGAGTTCCTCTGCCCCAGTGGAATCAAAGTGGAAGAGGAAAAATTTGTCATTTTTTTCAGCTACAAATGTCCTTCGTGGGATTTGGAGAAAAACACTTGACTGGACTGTAGGATTGAAATCGCTGAAAAGAAGTCTCATAAAGCCAAAGGTAGAGACATTCATGGGAAATGGAACAGATGATCTATTTTTTTCTTGTACATTATAAATGTGATTCAGATGAACAAGTACAGGTTCTGCTCTTTAAATTACACTTTGCCTTTAGGCACGATCCTTGACTTTCTCATTAGATTTGATGTCAGAGATTATTAAGTGACACTTCTTGACCTGAGATCTAAGTCTGGAGGGTGAAGAATTCTGTTTTATCAGCTCATGTGTTTCACTGGGAATTTTATTTGTGATGAAAAATGGTTACTACTATAACTATTCGGTGTTAACAGCATTAAAAAAATATCATAGAGTTAACTTGGAAATGGGACAAGGAACCCAAGAGAGGAGTCTTCATTAGCATCTTGCCCCTAAACATTTCTTTTTGGTGGAATGTCTCTCTGCTGCTTTTGTAGTAAAGGAAAGTGTCTCCTTTTCTGTTCTCACACTGGAAAGTGCAAATCAGACAAAACTGTAGGGTAGGAGAGTAGGATCACACGTAACTTTTAGGAAGAGTACAAGGTAAAAAAAAGATGTGAATAGATGCTACTGCCAGCAGAGAGACTGTTAACATGAAGAACTCACTACACATTTAGTAGAAAGTCTCCAGTTTGTGTTGTCTTCAGGTTCAGTGGTGCTACTGATGTGCCTCTGGATAAACGAAAGCAAATCCTCATTAAAATGTAGCTCCTGGTGATTCTTGTAACAGCTGAATTATCCAGAGCAGATGATATCAATAACAAAAAAGTGAACACGTCCATTTCTTTGTCTGATTGGCAGCTCCATAATGAATACTACATAACATGCCTGCAATAATATGAGAGTAGGTCATGGAAACACAGCAGTTCAGGTATTTCAGTGAGCTGGGTTCCAGCCAGAAATACACATTTTTAAAATGGCCAAAGATAAAGTTATTAAGGTTATACTGAGGATCGAATAAAAACATGGTTACAGGCTGAGGGGGAAATCTAGTCTCAGAGCAAGGACACTGAATAGAATATGGGATGCTAAATATGCTGTGGCTGAAGGGAATATTTTGATTCTTAGAAGGATAAAAGCCCAGAACTGCTGTTGAGAGAGAGAGATTATGATATCTACCTTGAGTTTAGCAAGGCTTTTGACATTGTCTGTGACAGCTTTCTTGTATTCAAACTGGGATTTTATGGGCTGGCTGGGCAGACTGTGAAATGGTGAAAATAACTGTCTGAGTAGTTAGAGGGTTGTACTCAGTGTGGAGACAGTACTTTGTGGACTTCCTTGGAGGCCAACACTGTGACCTATTCAGTTAAACATGTTTGTCAGTGAGCTAGCAGAGGAGGCAAATGACACCTGTATCAGCTTTATGGATGACAGCAAACCGGGGAAACTATCAGTGTTTGTGGGAAGGATCGACATTCAGAGGAACTTGAGCTAGAAATGTGGGCTGAGAAGAACCTCCTGAAACTCTGCAAGAAGAAATGCCAAATCCTATCCCTGGGAAGGATGAGCCCCTGCAGCAGTGCAGAGTGGGCACAGCCTGCTGCATCTGCAGGAAAGGCCCTGGGGCCCTGCTGGGAGGTGAATCTGAGCATGGGCCCACAGAGTGCCCCAGTAGCAAGAAGCCAACATCACCCTGGGTTGTAGAAACAGGGGTAAGAATCAGGACATCCAGGGAAATATTTATTTCCCTTTGCTTGGCATTTTTTAGGTCACATCTAGAATGTTTTTGTCCATTTTTGAGACCCCCAGTACAAGCAGGATATCACAGAGTCACAGAATCATCATGTCAGCATGCTGGAGGGGAGAGCACTGAGACAGCAAGCCTGGACCGCTTACCCTGTGCAGAGAATCTAAGAAAGCTGGGCTTGTTCATCCTGAAGCCATTAAGAGAGAGCTTCTGGAGGACATAACAGCAGCCCCCACTGCCTACACAAAGGTCACTGAGGAGATGGAGTTTTGATTTTTTCTCAGTGGTTCAGGGTGGGAGGATGACAAACAATGGGAAAAATTTGGAATGGGGAGATACTGACTTGTCCTTGGAATGTCCCCTTGGGTGTCCTTGGAGGTTTTCAAGACCTAACAGGATAAATCCCAGAGCATTCTAGTCAAAATTCAGTGTAGATCCTCCTTTTAGTGAGAGATTTGTATGTAGTCCGCCTGAATTATTCTCTGTTATTGCAATGCTGGCTGCCAACCTTGCTTCTAGAATAAGAAGTTCTATTCTAGAATAGAAGTGGTGTTACTGTGCAAATTAGAATGTATAATTGCAAGAGGTTTCAAAGAAGATTTAAAAGGGATGATTAAAGAAACCTCCAGAAAAACATTCCTCCATAGGAACAGGACTGATGGTCTTTAGCTAATACACGTATAGACATGAGAAAGCTTGGTAATAGTATGCTCTTCACACTGTAAAAAGATTATTTGGGCCTACTTAACTCTATCTTAATGAGTACATCAATTGATACGTATCTTTAAAATAGACAAGGACAATTGTGCATCTAATTACATGTATTTTGTACATGAAGTTAAGTACTGAGGATGCTGACAAACACAGTCCTGGTTAGAGAGAGAGGTCAGCAGAAGACAGCACATAAACCTGTAGTCTAACTGATCTGGTTGGATTTGCCGTTTCCCAAGCATTGCTAAGAAAGGTTGCACGCCTGCGTACAACATGTCAGACTAGTGAGGAGCTGCAGAAAGTATCTCAGCAATTTGTGATTAGTTGTTAGAAGCAGCATATCAAGGCTGCTGGCACTTGACTGCATAGCTTTTCTCCATCACTGGAAATCTGCAGTGAAGGCTGATGGTTTTGCATGGATTTGCGCAAATTCAGCTCTGACTGTGGAAATTGAAGCAGAGAAGTCTGATGGTGCCTGGCATACACAAATTTGGGTTAGGTCATCACTTTAACACCTCTGGCCATGCTGCCAGGGTCAGTGGAAGGAAGGGAGGGCACAGCTGATGTGGCTGTGAGGAGGCTAAAGGCACGGTGTTTTGGGAAAGCTTATTCTGGTTGAGTGACAACATGGCAATTACAGTATGCTGACCTCTTAACTATCAGTCCTTGTCACTGAGAGAGGGGGGGTAAAAGCAAGGCTACTGGGGTTAACTATTTCCTGGGACGCACTTTAATTTCTTAAAGTCACCATCAAGCCATTATATCCTCTTATCCTGCAGATAAAAGGACATATCATTTTTAAAAACTGTCTTAGATACTCTGCCGATGATAGGATAGTACTGAAATAACTAATTTTCACAGTTAAGCAGCAATTTACAGCTACAGAGCTACCATACATCCAATTCTTTCCACGCTCTGTGCGTGCATTTCACACTGTGTAGCAATGTTGGATCTATTCTTCATCTGCAAGCCTTGCATCTTGCCTTTCCCTAGTTATGCCTACAGCTGTGAACTAAACAGCCCACAGGCAGGGATGTGTGCTCAGCTTTGCTGCTGTTAGACCAGTGCTAGCACAGCCATGGCTGTGCTCATGTGCTCAGACAAGGCTTGTGAGATGATGGCACAAGCTGTAGAGTATTCTCAGTAATCAGCCTGAATGTGGCCACTCTATTTTTGAAGATAAGAGAGTTTAACCAAAAGAATGAAAGTTGCACTATGCCAGTTGGCTTCCAGTCTGGGGAGCAGGTCCATTTCATTTGCTAGAATAGACAGAGCCCTGGCTGCTGTGTTGACGAATCTGTCCTGAGCAAACTGGAGCTCTGGTGATAGGCTGGCCCGTGGCTCAGCACCTCTCGTGGTGACACACAAAGTTGTAGTCCTTTGAAGAGCAGGAGCTGTGCTGTACATTCTCTTCTTTGAGTAACTTGATGCTGTTATGGGGCGAAAAGATGTTCTGAGCTACTGCTTGTACAAATGAATACTTGTTCCAATTAACACGTATGGAATGAACATGACACCAGATAATTACAGGAAGATATTTTTGGAAGGATAAAAAAAGTATTTTTCTTTGCAAAATCAATATCCTCTCACCCTGCCTCTTTAACGAGTGCTCATACCTGTCATTGCAGCCTTCCTGTCGAGACCACACGTCCCCCTCCCCAGGCCATTGGCTGTCTCTTTTCATTTGTGTTGCCATGCCATAAAAAATGAAAACAAACACTGTGGGATCACAAATGTGCCCATAATTCTTTATCATGCAATTTAAACCAGAAGCTAATAACAAGGAAAATGAGTAATACTTGAATAGGTTGCTGCATATACAAACAGTGCAATAATTGTCTCTCAGTCTGAACAAAAAGATAATAAAAATGTTTTACAGTGCTCCTTAATTGTACCAAAAATTGAAAATCAAGACTTTATTGCAGAAAAAGGAAGCATTAATCTGTCTGAGGGCCATTTTGTGGAGAATGCTTCCTGGGGAGGTGTGGTGATAATTACTTATCTTTAATAGATTTCTGGGTTGTGGCACCAAAAGGTGGTGGTGACGGTGGTACAGGCATTATTTATGAGCCCCTAAGCCACCATGCTCCATTACTTCCCCCATCTAATGCGACTCACAGATCTGCGTTTTCAGCAGGTTTGTTGGGGTCCCTTTTAGCATCCAGCTGTTACAGATAGCCGAGGGAAAAGTGCTGGCTGAGTCATTGCAGGATGCCGCATGAATTTGATGCTGCAAAGCATCGTGATGGCAGTTCGTAGCACAGAGCGGCCGACAGAATGTGGTGATGGGCGTTGCTGGTGGGAATCAGAGAGAAGCAGGCGCACAGGGAGCTACCGCGGAGCACCATGCTGAAGGGCTGGTGACCAGAGCACAGGTGGGCAGGTGGGAGCTGGGCTCAAACACGGTGTAGTCAGGGCAGTCAGAGCAAAGCTGGTGTATCATAGGATCATAGAATCAGACAATGGCCTAAGTTGGAAGGGACCCTTTTTAAGCAGCGTGGAGGAGACTGAGTTTCCAGCTGGAAGTTAATGGCAACACTCTCATTGACCTTCACTATCAGGAATGACTTCTTTATTAATAATAACAGCGACCTTTTCTTGCTAAATGTTCAGGTTAATGTTTGTTGTAAGCTAATTACTGAACAAGTTATTGCTGTTTTTTTAAACTTGCTTTGATAGAAACCACCTACTGGCATTGTGTTTTAACAGGACAATATAACACATGTTCCCTGATAACTGGTGCCGAACTGAGACCTGGAAAATCATTTTCTTTTCTCCCCAGGGTTTCCATATCATCCTGCAAGAACTTTTTTTTGCTTAGTAGATATCAGAATTCTATTCAAATATAAATCTTCAACCTTATTTCTATGGTTTTTGCTTTACTTGTAATTATTCTGCATTCTTCAGGGACACATTTATTGTAGATGTACTAACATAAACTCTGAGTTCAGCTGACAGCTCCTAGAAGGGAATGAATGGTGTTAAGCAGCTCTTTTCAGTTATTGACACTTAACTCTCTGTCTCAGTGGAATTAAGTTCAGTCTGTCAATGTCAAGCAAAACTGTATAGATTATTTCTCTAAACTGAAAAGTCTGGTCTACTGAAAATGAAAAATTCCCTAGCACCTGCAGTCCAGACAGACGTGGAATATTACTCTCAGTTTTATGTTTTTGTTTTTAATCTTCAGTATCATTGCTTTGCCATTTTGGGACATGGGAAGAGTTTGGAACATGAGAAGAGTATGATAAGTTACCATAGTATGAAGGAGCTTGGAGAATTGGATGGGTTATCATCCCTGCTGAGCAACCTCTTGGGTTGGTCTGTGGGGCTAATCTTCTTGCTTCTCCCTATGTTTTCTCACCGCATCTTTTCATATTATTTATTTTATGCTATGTATTTATTGTGTATTATATACAATAATGACAATGTAGTCATGCCTTCATGTTACATACCTTAGCTTGTTCCCTGACATCTGCCAGGAGGAGAGCAATTACCTTAGTGTGGTTGACATGATCAAGAGCTGTCAATGCAGCCTTGTGGGGAGAAGTGTACACATGACATAATACAGGTGAACCAATGATAAATGAATGGTTGCACAGATTTAAGAACTGAACAATAAAAGCAAGACACTTTTGTAGCATCTTCTGTGCATGAAACACTACTGGTATCAAGGAATACTCAAGAAATGCTTGTGTCACCACGAGCAGGTACAGTGATGACATTTATATCATAAATAACAGATAACAGGAAAGTAGATGGAAAAATCATTAGGGTTTATTTAGGACATGTTTTAACTTTGAGGCAAAGCTGTAGAAGCGCTGCAGTACCTATGTTTGCAGTTCAATGATGACTCCTCCAAGAAATGTACCGTGTTGAAAAAGCAAACTTCAATATTTTAATTTAATTTTTAATTACTTGGTATAAGAGCAGTCTTTTTTTTCCCTTGCCTCTGGCTTTTAACTATTGCAGTCTATCACTGTTAGAAGTACTTAATGACACATTAAAGATACTTTATCACTCAGTCTATAGCAGTAAAAATCCCTAATCAGGAAGCCCAAGACAGGAGGCTAGCACCTTTCAGACTAATCTGTGGAAGAATTTAATGTGAACATTAATTTCACACGACGTGATTACTAGAGGTTTTTGGCTAAGTAAGACAGTGGTGTTGATGAGACTAGTTAGAAGATAAGGCTAAAACAGAGCAGCTATTTTGTTGTATGTAATGACAACTATTTTTGCACAAGTCATGCATGTGTGAGCTGTATGCTAGCATGTGACTGAATGTGCAGAAACCCGTGTTTCGCTGTGACCAAGCAGATAACACAAGTGCCTCCAGGTCTTCTGCACTTCACTATTTAGAAGCAAACATGTCCAAATAACAAGAAGCCTTTACCTTAGGGTCCAGTTAAACACAAAATGGCCTTTCATTACAAACTAAGGTGACGAACCATGATATGCTGTGCCAGCCTTTAAATACTTTTCTTTGCTTCCTACAAGACTCTGGAGAGCTTCTGAGGCATAGAGAAGGAGATACTAACTGTGTATATGTGGTGCTGATGTAGGTAAAATCATAGTGTCATTAAAGTTGGAAAAGAACCCTAAGCTCACCTAGTTCAACCCCAGCCCACCTCCACCATGCCCACTGACCACATCCCTCAGTGCCACATCGCCACGGTTCTTGAACACCTCCAGGGATGGTGACTGCACCACCTCCCTGGGCAGCCTGTGCCAGTGCCTCATCACTCTTTCTGAGAAGAAAGCAGCTAGCAATGCTGCGGATCACTCTACAGAGGTGACGTGGTTCACAGAACGAAGAGGAGCAGAAGTGAGCAGGACTCACTGGAGCCAGGACAGAGCAGTTTGGATTGTGCTGCTTCTGGCAGTCATCTGACAATCATTAGAGGAAGGGATAGCAATGGTTGATCTCATATGACCTCAATGATCTGGGATGATACAAAACTACAGTTAGTAGATGCATTCTAATATAATCCAGAGGATACTTCTCAGGGCACACTCTGTGCAGGACAGTTCAGAACTTTAGAGCTGTCAACATTTTGCAGCTAGGTGGCCAAGGCGTGAGAGATGGAAGAGTTGTCAGAGCTCTTGCAGAGAACCCAAATAAATCCCCAGACCCCATGCTGTCATGGTAAAGGAGAAATGACATTGCACTTCACATACCCATCAGAATACCTAAGTCAGATGCTTTCAGTATGCACTGAGATTTTCTTTCAACTTTTTTTTTAGCTATTTCTATTCCTGGTGAATGTTACTAAATTGGTCTTCGCTAACTCACACCTTACCAAGAATCTCCATGTTTTAATAAAACCAAGACTGGGGTGCAGAGAATATAACTGATTATGAACCCACTATACGATCAAGTATATTCAGAAACTCCTTATACACATGAGATGGCACTTTGCCTCCTAGCTGCTATAACATGATTACTGCATTACGACTCCTTAATAACATAGTGACAGTGAGATCAATGGCACCTGCAGGATGCAAACATTATCACTGAAACTCCAAGGAGCCCAGATGTCTACTTGCTCTCTAAATAGACAGTCTCCACATAGATTTTTATTTTTTTTTTCTGGCTGTTGTATGATTTCATTTTTAATTTAAAATCGTTATTGCTATAAAAGTTACAATCCCCTCCTTTTCTGTACAAAACAGTGCAATAGTGCTTTTTCCATCTGGCTGACATTGCTGATTGTAAGAGCTAGGGGTCCTCTGTTTAGCTTTGATAAGTGTTTGAGACTTCGTAGAGACCGTACTTCTTCCTTAACTCCTACTGAACACAGGTAATGTGTGTGTACCTGTACCTATTCAAAACGGACTGAGCTGGACTTGTACGTGGACCATGGCATATAGCCAGCGACATTCAGCAGCGGTGGAGAACCTATTGTGCCCTGAAGTGTTGGATGGTCTTTGTCACCCTCTGCATCTGCTCAGCCGCAAAGTGAACCTGTGGTGATTGAGCTGTTAATTAGCTTGCATCCATGTAGCATTCCTCTTTCTCTCCTTCTTTAATTAAGTTAAAAACTCTTTCAGGCAAAGATTTGACTTCTCTATATCATTTTATATCCAGCATAACCTGACCCTGACCAAAGCAGAGACCTTCTGTCCCTTTACAACTACTACCGCTTGTGCTACTACAAAAAAATCAATGGCATCATTAAAGCATAAGCCTCTTGTGTGTTTTAGTGCAGCTGACACCTGGCTGATGCATGGCTACATTAAGCCATAGTAATATCATACTTACATGTCCTTGTTAGTGCTGGCTGAATGATAATATGAACCTTGATTCTCAACTGCTTGTATGAATTTCCCTGGTGGAGCGAGTTTGCACTTGTTCAGAAGTCAGGATAGGTTATCGGAATTATCTATGAAATGTATGAACTTGAACTATCTTTTTTACCTGACTAGACTTTAAATGGCAAAGTAAAAAAGCTATATCCAACAACACACTGTTGACTAAATAGACATTGTTGGCAGTGGACAGGTAATCATCAGAACAAAAGCATTTAGGGAATGTACTTATTCAAATGTTCTTTTTATTGTCTAATCACAACTAATTTTGTGAAGAAGAAATTGAATACACTTTCAGATTGAATTCAATCTTTGGATACCCACCTTTTCTTCCCTTACGTGGTGATTGGAACTGCATCTCATTTATGTCTGCATCTCTGATTCTGTCTCAGAAGAGATGATAATCATCTGAAGTAATCTCCTTGTCATGTTGTCCTGCCAGATGCTTTCTATCTTACTGACTGACCCATAAACAAAGTTCATTGCTGTGTGTAACCTGTTCCCAACATATTGCAACATAAACTGCTGATAAGTAGGCAGCTAAGATAAACTTGAGTCCTAGATCCTGGAGTGCACAGGTCAATCCTTGAACTGGGTGGTTCAATTTTTCATTCATAGCCTTCATATAAATACGTCTTTCTTTTTTTAATGTCAGATATTGGTGTCTGTAGTTTTCTTCTGTATGTTTACCATACACAGACCAAGCAGATCTGTTTCAGATGTGATTGAGATATGCAAAATTGTTCCCCATTTGGGAAAATGTTAGATATACGTGGATTTCTGGGTGGATGTTCAAGATGTAACATTTTTGCAAACCTTCAATTTCTCATATTTCAGCAGGCTTCCTTTTATATATTCTTTTACTTATTTATTTTTGTTGGCTTTTATTTTCTTTTTTTCTGTCAGCACAAGTTGCCTGGGAGGTTGTATGTTGATCTGTAAGTAAACTCACCCACATCATAAAAACCTGAATACATCTTATACTGACACAACAAAGCTGATATGGATAAGAACGAGAAGCTGTTCCTGCCCAACATATTTACTGTTTAATTTCAGAAAAGGCAATATGAAGAGGAGCTGAAGGGCTGTTGCAATGTCAAAGAATGACAAGAGGTAGGTAGACGTGCTGTGAAAAGATACTTAGGATTTGGCGTTCAATGAGACAAAAATAAAACCCAGAATATTTGGGAACTGGGCTATCCAGACTGACGAGAAGCATAGGCACAGGGGAGGAGGAACAGTTTGATGGAGTGTGTGGTGCTGTATGCACTACCACAGTTTCAAAATTGCCACTCTGTGGTACTTCATCTTAGAGATTAGAAAATCAATATTTACTTAAATATATGGTGCATTGCTAGCAAATAAAAGTAGAACAGCGTTTTTCCCCTTCTCAATGGGAAGTGACTGGTAATTAGTCATTTGGATGCAATCAGAGGTGGTAGATCTATGAGCACAGCTTCTTCAGATTGAAACTCGTGGGTCTCAACATCTAAGTGACAGATAATAACCAAGATTCGTTTCTTCGTAGGACATGAATCCAATTAGTAAGGACACTGTGGCACCATCAGCAGTTGTCAGAGTCCAGTGTGAGGAAAACTTTGTCCTAAGGGAAGGATCTTTTTAAAATGAAAAGCTAATAAAATATTCAACAGTAAACACATTTGCTTGTTCAGATAATCTCAGGATACATTAATTGGTGCTTGTATGGACTTCTAGGGCTATATACTTTTAATTCTGAGTAGCAATGATCATCATAATCTAATCATAAAAAATTAAATTAGACTTCCAGCAGTGAACATTTCAATCCAAGATAGCTGGAAAATAACTCTTCTGTGGTATTCTTAATTTGATTAAATAAATTCGTCAGTATTATGTATGTGCTATCCCCTCACTTTATGTAATATATTATTACCACTTCCTTAATGTATTATAGTGACATTAAGTGTGTTTCTGAATGTTCATAGCTGTGCATAACAATCATAACAATCGTGAAGAAATGATGTGCTAGGGCACTGCTTGTCAATGTGTATTTTCCATTTGGAGCCAAGATACGTGAGAACATAATGTATTTCTCCAAGTTTAATGAGTTCCCGTGAAGTTCAAGGTAAAACACAGAAAGGCTGACTCTTGGGAAGCTGAATCTTGCACATAAGTGTTTTGGGCAAAGGAGAATATGCTGTATATCTACAGAGATAGGTTTTCTTCAATTCCTACAAGCTCATCTAGAGAAAGCAAGGTCCCAGAGGAGCCTGACAAGGGGAAGAGAGACAACCTGTATAAAGCTAAATGCTACAGGCTACATGGCTCAGTTATATTTATGAGTGGACTAGTCTGTGGAAGCCTTTTATAAGTAAAAACAAATTAAAGGGCACATCTGTAGGGGACATGTTAATGTAAATGCAGTCAGAAATAAGATTTTTTCTGAGTATGGGACAGACTTTAGCAAAGACGCTCTGTGTGAATAAGTCTTGCAGTAGTTTGTGATGCAGAAGCAAAGGGAAAGCAGACTACAGAATGAGGAGTGTGCAAGTACAAGGTGCTGTAGATAAAGTAGCTGAAGCTGGAAATTTTCTGAGTGCAACCAAAGTGGACATGAAAAGTGCCCTTGTGTATCTGCCACCAACAGTGGTATCAGGAGATGCTATCATGCATGCCTGTTGGAAGGCTGTCCTTCTTTTCCCCAGAGTAGTTCTTGTTTATGTATTCAGTGACCTTATTCCTTAGTATAGGCTCCACCACCTTATAATGTGGAGGTAAGTCACTGGTTGGTAGTTCCCATTCCCTCCAGTGCCATTCTCCAGCCAAGAGGCTCAGTGGCAGCTGGTGTGCTGCCAGTCCTCTACCATGTGGCCCTTTGCATTGGCAGATTACACACCTTGGCCAACAATTCTGCAATTTCATGTTTGAGCTCCTTTAAGAGTTGTGAGTGAATAGTGGTCCCAGTGACTTGCAGAAATTCAATCTGTCTGCTTGTTCTGAGACTTCCTGTGCATTCACTTCAAATTCATCTCATTTTTCTGACCAATCTGCTGCCAAGAACATGTCAGTTCTCAAAAGCTCCCCATCAACTTCAACAGTAAAAGCAACGCAAAGAAATTGCTGTGCTTCCCTATTGTTTTCTTATTGCCCTCACATGCTCCTTTTAGATCTTTGTCATCAGTTGCCTGTAGCAATTCCCTGGCCTGATTTTGAATTCTAATGTACTTGAAGGAACACAGCAGCTTAAGAAGAGGCAAATGCTGTTCAGGTTATTTTTTGTTCTCAGTATTTCCTCCTCATGTTTGCCCTGCCACGTTTTATGAGCTTTTCTGTTCTTATCTCACCCATCTTCCTGTTTCTTAAATACCAAACAATTTGATCGTCTCCTTAGTGTTCCTATTTGAGCTATGCAAGATTTTTTTTTCCTCAGACTCTTTCACTTTTTGAATTACAATACACATTTTACCTCCATTTATAATGTAGTAGTGTTTGATATGTTCTAGAATTTTCATAGTCTTTCCACTTTTTTGAACGTGTCTTTGCCCCTCTCATGCCCTCCAGACTTTGTCTGGTTTGTCTAATTTTATATAGAATTGTTATTGTGTCCTGTCTATCACTTGGCCACTGCCTTTTAAAATTGCCTGTGTCTGGGCCAGGGTTGCCTCCTCATCAAGATTAAAAGCAATGCCATCCAAGTTCCATTTACACTCCCCTAACTATTCATATCCTTTGAATAGCAGATGCACAGCAAATCCTCAAAACAACCACTCCTACATCAGTCTGCACTTATGAATGTGCCC
Organism: Numida meleagris; assembly: GCF_002078875.1. Classification (NCBI taxonomy): domain Eukaryota; kingdom Metazoa; phylum Chordata; class Aves; order Galliformes; family Numididae; genus Numida; species Numida meleagris. The sequence goes on along the minus strand of NC_034409.1, from coordinate 182,811,759 downwards.
AAAGCCTTGGGACACCACTTCAAAAGCTCCCTAAACACTTATTGCTTCCTAGCAGCCAGTTTCCAACTGTTCTTCCCCCTCCTGCCTCTCTCTGGAAAAACTGCTGTCCAGAGTTTCCTTTTCACTCTTCTCTCTTTGCTGTGCTTAAACATCTGTTCTGCCACTAGAAGAGTGACAGGGTCAGCACAGTGGTGCTCACTGCCTGGATCTCAGCACTTCCATTAACATTTCTTATAGATAGTAGAAAATGAAAGCTTTCTAGTCATAAGAGACATGAAATCTTCATATTTCTTCATAATTTGCATTATGCTCACAGATACTCAACATCTTAAAGCTCAGTATTTTATAAGCAATGTTCATTGATTCAGAATTGTTGTTCAACATATTGACATGATGTTCTTGTCTTTGAAATGCATACATCTCCTAATAGCAACACTCATTCTGACTATCAGTGCATTCTGACTACTCCAAATGCCACCGGAACCCCATATAGGTATTGGCCTCACGAATCAAGACAAGAAAAGCTGAATCATTTTGCATTAAATAGTACTATTACATATGGATCTAGGCAGTTCAATAGATAATCTGTGTTAATGTACATAGATTGCTCAGGAAGTAATGCCTACCATTTATTTCCATGGAAATTACAACACATACAGAGCACAACATCACTGCTTGATAGAACTAATTCTCAGCTACAAAACACTATTTTTCAACAGAACCACCACCATAAACTGTGCATTTTCACCAGCAATGAACACGAGCCTGCATGCCACACTTGTGCAAATCTGCACCAGTGGAGGTGACCCAGTGTTGCTATCATCACTGCTGAAATGCACCACCCGCTGCCTCACTGGTGATTTTGTGGGCCAACATAATAAAATAGGAGGCATTAATTTTGGAGCAGCCCTCAAATATGTGAAATAAGTCATCAAGCAGTTAAATATGAAGAGTAGGGGCCTGCAATGACCCTTTGCACTCTCTTCTCCCTGCCCTTTAAACATCCATCACTGCTTATTTTCACTGCCTTCATTAAATTAGTTCTTCATTAATTGTGAAGTTTCCTTCCTTATTGTCTGTTTCAGCCTTGTGGTTGCATTACCCATGGTGCTTCTAGTTCTGACACAATTATCTAATTATAGAAATGCTGATCACTGTAATCATAGGCATGTTGGAAAAGTTCCACGGGTCAAATTCACCTTTGTTGTAACCCTAGAGCAAGTTTCCCAGGAACAATTTGGTACTTTGCACAGCAGTTCATCTAGTTTCAACCCTGTACAATGCCAGTGAAAAAGAAAACTGACTGTTTAGACCATGGATTACATAGAAGAGTTACATAAAGTTGTCTCTTCAATGGACAGGGACATCTCTCACTATATCAGGCTGCCCAAATTCGGGGCTGGATAACCTGACCTTGAACACTTCGAGGGATGGGGCATCCACAGCTTCTCTTGGCAACCTGTTCCACTGCCTCACCACTCTCATAGTGAAGAATTTATGCCTTATCTCAAATCTACTCTTTTTCAATTTAGAACGGTTTCCCCATGTCCTGTCACTACTGACGTAAAATGTCTCTCTTCATCTTTCTTATAAGCACCAATTAAGTGCCATAAGATCTCCCCAGTCTTCACTTCTCTAGGCTAAACAACCTCAGCTCTATTAGCCTTTCTTTGTAGGAGAGGTCCTCCAGTCCCCTGAACATCTTTGTGGTCTTCCTCTGGGCGCACTCTGACAGGTCAACGTCTTTCTTTTGCTGGTGGGTGGTAGAGCGGGATGTAGTATCCGAGGTGAGGTCTCATGGGAGATGAGGGAGAGATTTACCTCGTCCTGCTGGCCATGCTTCTTTTAGTGCAGCCCAAGACACAACTGGTATTCTGAGCTGCTATGGTCATCTAGCCAATTCCTTATCCATCTAATAATCCATCCATTGAATCCACACCTCTCCAATTTAGAGATAAGGATGTTATGTGGGACCGTGTCAAAGGTCTTACAGAAGTGCAGGTAGATAACATCAATTGTCCTTCCATTGTCTACCAATGCCACCACTCCATCACAGAAGGCCACTAGATTGGCCAGGCATGATTTGCCCTTGGTGATGGTATGTTGGCTGTCTCAAGTCGCCTTCCTATCTTCCACATGCCTTCAAGGAAGATCTGTTCCATGATCTTCCCAAATATATTATGTGGAAAAGATTAATGTCTCATGATTTAGGTATGTAAATGCTATACTGATACAAAATGATGCATTTGTCTGGGTAGAGAAATCAAATGACTCCTTTCATCTGAAGATAAGCATCTAAAATGGACCAAGATTGCCCCATCTTTGCTTTTCTCTGCCCATTGACTATGCAAAATCTGGGCCAAATCTCCACATTTTATTTATCTAACAGGTAGAATTCTGAACTGAACTGAAGACGAATTAGCTCTTGGATGTTTGAGAGCACTGGTGAGTCCCACAATGTTTCTTCACTCCCTAGGGATTTTTGGCTGTTGTCAAGGCCAGCTCTGTCATGGTGCAGCATAACCTGGGGTCCAGTCATTGTTATTGTCCTTGTCCATGCCATCACAGCGATGCCTGTGCCTGGCCGTGTCCCATCCCCAGCCATTCCCTCCCCAGCATCACTTTGGACCTACATATTTCTGTGTGCTTGTCTGGCCACCGCTGACATCACAACTGTAATCTTCAAATGTTTTATAACTCCGAAGATCCAAAATTTTAAGAAAAGTTTAAAGATTTTGGATGCCCAGCCTGGTACAATTTAGAGACGCATGATTAACAATGGCTGAGTTTTGAACATGCTGCAAAAGTGTAACTATTTAGCCATTTCTGGAAAAAAAAAAACTATTACTAACAGTAGCAAGTGGTTAATCCTCTGAAAAAAAAAATGAAATGCTGAGGCTGATGTTTAAATATGAACTTATGTTCCTAAATTTAGACAGCCATTTTTTAAAATGTCTGATATTCATATGACCTAAATAAGTGTTCTGATTTTCAGATATACTGAGACTTTTGGCTCTCATTAAAATCAATACATTGAATAACAACCGATACTGTTCTGCAGATTTTTTTTGGATGTTAAAATATGCGTTTGTGTCTTTAAACCCAAGGAAGATAATCATGCTAGAATTTGTATTATTTATTCTCAGACATATAATTGTGTACTTTGTTAACTCGAAGGACTTAGACTATGACTCATTTCTCACCTTGAGAAAATGAATTGAATCGAAGGAGAAAAACAAGACTGAGATAAATTATGTGGGATAAAACTTCAGTTTTCTCTTTTCTGTGCCCCAAACAACAGAGAAAAAAATGTACATATTTCTTAGAAACTTTCCTTTTCCTGTTGATTCAGATAGAAACAGGAGCCTCACTGACTCTAACAGAAAGGGAGGAACTGAGCAAAATTGTATGCCATACATACAATATGTACAGCATATCTATACATATTCTATGCTGTTAGAAGTCCTTGCAGTAGTAGCTGTGCATATATATACAGTGGAAACAGTAGATTAAAAGAATACATTTTCCTTTTCAGTTTATTATCTAAATGCAAAAATGTCTATATCTACCATGTACTTTTTAAGAACAAGTGAAGGTCTGATGTTGAAATGCTTTATTGTTACAATGCAGACATGAACACTGACACTTCAATATTTGTAATATTCAATTTTTGCTAGGTAAACACTAAGAGAAACCAGAAGATAAAAACATCTGCTACAGCCTAGGGACATACAGTGGAAGTGCTCAGTGTTACTGCTGACACATCAACTAATCATACAGACATTGTTAAAACAAAGATTGTTTTTTAATCCTATAGAAGCATAGTATAATAAAAGCTTAAATAGCCTGCAAACATATTTGACATTGACATACAATGCCAATAAATAAAAGCTGTACAATAGACTATGAGCTGCAGATGGATGAGCAGAATCGGAACTCATTGTAGTTTTCTATCAGCCACCTGCTATTTTTGAAGAAGGAAACAATAAAAATGATCTAGTGTTTTATCTTCTGTGGCAAAAGAAGTCTTCTTTGTATTTTTTTTTAAAGCATATCATAGGGTAAAAATGAATATTTTATATTCATCCTATTTGCAGCCCATGGAGCACAGATGGATTAGATTCAACAGGTCCTTGAAGATGAGCCGTGGCTAGCATCTAGCGCGGATACAGGATTAGCTATTTTAAACAATAATGAATACCCTGTCCTTTATCATTAAATTTGATTTTGTTCAGCAGCCTGTGACAAAGCCCACACTACGTGTGTACTTACTGCAATTTGTGGACAGAAATAAGTTATTTGCATACTCAGGACTAATGAAAAAAATTGTCCTCAGTGACATTGACTAACTATGTTTGCATATTTTCACCACAAGATTTCATTAACAGCTGAGTGTCCAAGTGGAGAGCAGTGACGAGTGACATTCCTTAGGGACTGGTGCAGGGACTAATGCTATTTAACATCTTTTTAGGCGACCAGAACAGTGGGATTGAGTGCACCCTCAGCAAATTTGAAGATGACACCAAGCTGAGTGGTGCAATTGACATGAAAGAGGGAACAGATGCCATCCAGGGGGACCTGGACAGGCTTGAGAGGTGGGCTCATGCCAATCTCATGAAGTTCATTAAGGCCAAGTGCAAGGTCCTGCACCTGGGTCAGGGCAATCCTAAGCACAAATACAGACTGGGTGTAGAATGGCTTGAGAGCCGCCCTGAGGAGAAGGATTTATGGGTGTTGGTTGTTGAAAGACTCAACATGAGATGGCAATGTGCGCTTGCAACCCAGAAGGTCAACTGTATCCTGGGCTGCATCAAGAGAAGTGTGACCAGCAGGATGAGGGAGGTGATTCCCCCCCTCTACTCTGCTCTCGTGAGACCCCACCTGGAGTACTGTGTCCAGTTCTGGCGCCCTCAACACAAGAAGGACATGGAGCTGTCGGAGCAGGTCCAGAGGAGGGTCACAAAGATGATCAGAGGGCTGGATCACCTCCCCTACAAGGACAGGCTGAGAGAGGTGGGGCTCTTCAGCCTGGAGAAGGGAAGGCTCCAGAGGGACATTTCAGTGGCCTTCCAGTACCTGAAGGGGGCCTACAAAAAAGCTGGGGAGGGACTTTTTATAAGGGCAGGTAGAGACCAGACAAGGGGAAATAGTTTTAAACTGGAAGAGGGTAGATGTAGATTAGATATTAGAAAGAAATTGTTTACTGTGAGGGTGGTGAGACACTGGAACTGGTTGCTCAGAGAGGCTGTGGATGCCCCTCCCTGGAAGCATTCAAGGCCAGGCTGGACGGAGCTGTGAGGAACATGGTCAAGAGGGAGGTGTCCATGACTACAGCAGGGGGGATAGGACTAGGTGATCTTCAAAGTCCCTTTCAACCCAAATCATTCTGTGATTCTATGATTCTATGATATACAAATGCATAAATAGGAGATTATGACAACAAGGAAACCCTCCCAAAAAGTTCACTGTATAGATGGCATGAGATGGAAGAAGCACCATGGGTTTAATTAATCATACAGTTTATTTTGAAGGCTTAATTTTTTTTTTTTTTTAATTCTGTGATAGCTTCTAAGTGGTCGTCTGGGGGTCAAGGGAGGAAGGCTGACAGTCTCCATCACATCTAAACTTTCATCCCCAGTCTCAGGAGCACACTCAGTTACAGTGTTTGCCTTCTTTTCTGGATATGGTGTCTCTGGTATTTCTCAATTGGACCCATCCATCCTTTTTTAGCTTCTTGTTCCATCCTTATCTTCAAAGTTCTGTTTTACACAATCTGTATGGTTCCTGGAGATGCTGATGTGTGCAATATTCAAGGTCTTGACTCCATCATAAGGTGAGTGGTGTGGAGCTGTCTATATCTGTGGAGAACGTCCATGTGTGTGTAGGTCCGTGGTTGGGTCTGTAGCTGTGAGGTGCTGGGGAGCTGCCTCTGTCCATGCTGTGTGGATCCTCAGATCCTGTAGGACCACAGTGTGGTGCAGAGTGGGGCGTGTGCTTTCCTCATGCTTCAGTCGATGCATTGTCCAGGTGCAGACATGGGCTGGTTGGCGGGGGCTGCACTGGTCTGGTTCCGTGTGTGTCCAGATGTCCATCTGCAAGACAGAGAAGAAACAAAGAAGAAGCCGCCTGTGCTGTCCTCCCCTGCAGGCCCCTGCTCACTGGGTTGCTCACCTGCCAGCCATTTCCATGGCCGTGTGTTGAAAGTGCCACTGAAACCAGTAGGTCTGGTGCCAGCACCTGCGGTGGGGCCAGGTCTCAGCAAAACAATATAAAATGCTGGGGTGAGGGCAGGGGAATCTTGGGGAGCTTCCAGGGTCCCTTAGGACCTAGAAAGGGTACTGTTTGTGGCTGACTTATTTGTGCTGTATGGCATGGAGACATTAGAGAGCCGAGGAAAGGCATGTGTCCTGCTCTGGTTCCATCTTTGTCTGGATGCCCAGCTGCAAGGCAGATGGGAAGGAAGAAAGGAGCAGCCACCTGCCCTGCTTCCCTGTGCTGCCCTCCCCGGCATGGCCCTGCTCACTGCATTGCTTGTCTGCCAGCCATTTCCATGGCTGTGTGGGGCTGCCTGTGTCCACAACCTGTGTGGAAAGAGGCACCACAATCATTAGGTCTGGTCCCAGCACCTGCAGTTGGGCCAGTGCTCAGCAAACCAGAGCAAAACCTTGGATTTGCAGCAAGGAGTCCTTGGGGAGCTTCCATGGTCCTGTAGGACCAAGGTGGGATATAGTTTGGGGCTGACTTATCTGTCCTGTAGAGTGTTGCCCTCTTGTTGGGAGATGAATGCAGGTGAGGACAGAAGTGTCTCGCCGTCCTGCTGAGTCCCTGTCCCTGTGTGTGGCTGTGAGGCAGAGGAGGAGCAGCAAGGGAAGAACAGCCACCATCCATCCCCATGGGCTGCTCTTGCCCGCCACAGCCCTCACTCACTCGAGTACTCGGCTATGATCTCTGGCTGGCACTGCCCTTCTCGTCAGCATTCCTGGCTGCTGTGACACCAAGCTTGCCCTGGAACACAGCCACCACCAATGGTCTGCTCTTGGGACATGGCTGTGACAGCTGCAGTGTGGTTCCTGGAGATGGTGGCTGCCCCTTGTGATGTGGCCATGACAGAGCAGGGCTGGTGCTGCATGGGATGTGGCTGCTGCCTTCTGCCGTCCATGTAATGGACGAGTTGTTGCAGAGTTCTTCAGTTGGTGCCTGATGGTACTTGGGCCATGTGAGCATGAAGATCACAGCCATTCCCTTTCTCCAATCTCCACCTGAAGCCAGACAGGAGGTGTTAAGAGGGAGGAGGAGCAGGGCCCTATAGCACAGCAGTGGGAGGAGAGCTCCTTCCTTCCCAGAGTCTATACACATGTGGTTGAGTACTTGTTGAATGCCTTTGGTTCTCATGGCTGAAAGGAGCACTTCTGATCTCATCCTGCCCTGGAAACGTGCCTCCCATTGTCAGGAACTCCTCTAAGCCCTTCCTGTTGTTCCCAGGTTTGCCACAGTGCTGTGTCAGTGACAATGCTGTGCCCCATGAGAGTTGGCTGGGTGCAGCCTTGCTGCCAAGGCTCTGCCTGTGCATCCCCTCATGTACCAAGGTGGAGCATCTTCCTGACCCTCCCCGGGCTACTGCAGCCCCTGCCATACCTGTGGCACTGGCCGCTGCAGGGCTCCCTTTACTGTGAGGGCAACAAGGTCCTTTCCAACCCAAACCATTCTGTGATTCTATGTTTCTGTGTTATGGCATTCCAATTACAGTAATTTCCACACTTGGCACTTGTAAAGTTTGCTACATTTGCAGTAGTTATAGGAGAGATAGGTACCTATTTATCCCTAATAAAACGTTTTTGCTGGCATGAAACTGAGTTATGCAACAGTACCCTTAGGATCCTTTTCTTAATGATGCCATATGTTCACACTTTCCAGTCATATATGTTTAAGTAATAGAAAAATGTGGTTTGGGCTAGTTATGATCCATTTGGAACTTAGAGAAAAACTGCTTCAAATTTTTAGAAACTGAGAAAAGATCACTTTCTTCTCACTCCTCCCAAATTTTCTTGCCTTTTCCCATAAAAGAAAATCAAAGTTGGGTTATTTTTTCTATAGAACAGAATGAGATTCTATTTTTCAGAAATAATGGGGAAAAAAATTCTGTGTGAAAAACAGTTTGCCATACTATTGCTAAGGACTGTCAGCAGATATTAGCAAAACTCATAGGCCAAGCGCTTTCTCATACCTATGATTTTTATCTTATTTCACCTTGGGGAGGATTAGGGAGCCTCACAGGGCTTTGACTGGACACTGAAGACCTTGATCATCTCACATGAGCATCCTGTGAACGACAATACCCCTTCTGCAAACCCTAGGAAAGAGAGCATTTAATGTTTATGTGCTGTGCAGTGCTGTTTCTGTGTTCTGATTCTGTCTGATAGCTTTCTCTGCAGGTACCTATCTCTTTTTTAAATCATTGATAAGAACACGTAACCATGTAATCCTTTCTGCTGTATCACAGTGAACTACGTGGGCAGAGGCATCCAAGTCCTGGAGGACCATATACGCAGCTCTTAATATAGCACAAAACACAGTGAAATCCTGTGGTTCTAATGCCTATGGATTGCACTTTCCTTTGTTTTTACAGTTTTTTTAGTGATAGTAGTAGCAGAAAATATAAGATTGCAAGTTAATGAAGCATTAAGATGAAATTACAGAGCGAAATATGTTCTTTTTTCCTTCAAAGACAAAGATATTTAGACTGTCTTATTACATAAACCAATGAATCAAAGTGTTTGAGGTCATTGCCTGTTGTTTTATTCAGAAAAATGTGCGTAATGTTTAAATCATTGTAACACTATTGGAAGTTGACTGCATTTTGTTGTTTTTCACTGTCAAAAACTGGAATGAAGGCACAAAGGCAACAGAGGAGGTTTACTTTCAACATTGTCTCAGGGGACATTATATTTTGTCATTATAAGTATTGAAAATTGTTAAGAACAAAAAAATCATGAGTCAAAGTAATATTTCCATTTTGATGGTTTGTAAAGTGTTGAAATTGGTCATTCTGGATGGTACTTATGTATGGATTCAGACCTGTTAAGGGTTTTTGCTGCTTGTATGAGTCTAATAGAAAAGGGATTTCAAATGGAAGTACAGGGCAATACATTCAATTGGTTTCACTCTTTTCTGATAGCACAAAAGTGAGGAATCCATTTGCCTTTCTCTTTCATGCAATTGCAGCTTAAGCATATGGGTAGTAGGTCTGTTGGTTGACTGTGAATCAGCTCCATTCTGTACAGAATTTGATCAGAATTACAGCTCACAGTCAGATTGAATAAATACATAGAGATAAATACATGGAAGTGAGAATTTGATACTGTCTGTCTGCTGGGTACATGTACAAAATAAGAAGGCTAAATACACCTTTTTCCCTTGTGTCCAGCTGTGAAATCTGCTTCTGATTATTACATTATTGCAATTGTCAGGATAATTAATTTCTCATTTTTATGTGAGTGAACATCACTATAGGGATATAGGCACATAGTTATAAGATCACAAGTGAATGCTACATGGAAGCTCCTAAAGCTTTTCTTAGTCCCGTTCAAAAGTGCAATGGATTTGCATTACTATCAGCCTTTGCTCTGAGCTACAGAGTATGGGAAAATGGATTCCTCAGACATATTTCTAAGGTAGTAGAAGCAATTATCCTTTATCTCCAAGCTCTGCTTTCCTTGCTGCAATAAAAAACAATCTGTACTTCAGATATGTAGTCAGTACCACTTGGCCAAGCTCCACTAACTACCACAACATTTCAGCGATTTAAACAGGATTTGTCCCACACTTGCTTCTAAAAGTCATGTACTACATATGATATTTAAAAAAATGCATCCCATGAAGTTCATCATACCAGCTATCCTAAAGTGCTATTATCTTTACTTGCATACATAAAAACACATTTCCTAAGAAGGCTCCTGTTCTCTCTTTTTAGCAAGTATGCTGTATAAGATGCAAAAACATTTAATAAAATGTCCTCTTTCCTTCTGAGAGTTAGCATAGCATGCAGGACATTTAATTGAAGTCTATTTGGTGAGCTAATTTACAAATAAGGCAGTCTTGCATGGTACTCTGAATTCAGCTCTGATGGGTTTTATTTTAAGGTCATTGTGATAGGTGTTATCTATATATATGTAGCCAAAAAATAAAACAACAGCACATCTGTATATGGATATTCTGTTCTTTTTTAATTGGCCTGATGCTTGCATGCATATTTGACCACATTGAGTCCATCTGTATGGGGCTCAACATGAAGAATAAGAAGGTCTGGGAGTATTTTATGGCCATGTTTGTATTTGATAAAAAAAATGTGAAATTAGACACTAATAGTTCAGGTCATTGTTCTTGAATGAGTAACTGTGTCTTTTGGAGTATAAGAAGTGCATAAGCAAGGTTAAGTTTAAACGATCCTCAGAGGCTTGGCATATTAAATGAATCCTTGTGGAAACAGTTGCTTGGAATACTAGAATGTACGTAAAAATGCTGACAGTGTCAGCTTGCCACCTAGATTTTTCATTTGTGTACATATGATGCAACTGACAATGATGCAACCCTATGGCTGCTTTAGGTTCTTTATGTACGTAGTATGCACCTGACTAATTGCAGATAGATAGCTACATCCGATCTAAGTCTAAAGCTCTCCCTGGGGTGAAATTCCTCCTGAAACGTGCAAGTATTGCTGACCTTTATCCTTTAAAAGATTATATTGTCAGAATAATCTCATGCTCCTGGAAGCAATGGTGCCCATGAAGGATTTCAAAACAGATGATTAATACAACCTTAGAGATGTTTGCTTGCTTGTACTAGAGAGGCACACAAACTGAGGAATTAAAAGTTGTCTTTCTTTGCCTCTGCTAATGTGCCTGGATACTACAAGGGATCTGGGAACATAATAGAAATATTACTGCTTGTGTGGTGTGCATCTGCCTGGATTCCAGAATGTACCCATGTAGGACACAGCAGGTGTTACTCATGACCTGGTCATCCTTCAGGTCCTGTTGAGGTCCAAATTGTTCATAATACAACTCTATTTACCTTAAAATTCTTTCAAGAATACCTCAGCTGTAAAGCAACAGGTAATAATAAAAGCAACAGTGAACCATTTCTGCCTGATTTTATGATTGGAGACTTTTTTAAAGATATGGCATCTGGAATCAAGAGCCTGTTTAAAATATGCATTTCCCCCCAAAAAGCCAATCCCCTGAATATTAACTAAGAAATAAAGAGAATAAAAAAATTTGCACTTCTGTTCTGGAAAGAATCTCATGCACTACCTTTTCTTTTGCTAAATTCCCTATTTCCACCCAGCAGTTTTGTCACAGAGTAATGGAGGTGGGAAGACATCTCATGAGCTCACCTGCTCCAACCCACTGCTCTAAGTAAGGTCACTACAGCAGGTTGCTCAGGGTTCTTTCCAGTTGGATTTTGAATATCTCCAAGCATGGAAACTCCACCGACCCTCTGGGAGCCAGCTTCAGTGCCTGACCACCCTCACAGTGAAAAGTTTTTTTCCTGATGTTTGTGTTCCAATAGGAAATTCATGTTTTTCAGCTGATCTACATATTGTTTTGCCTTGTTACTGGATGGTACTATGAAGAGCCCAGTTCTGTCTTCTTTTCTCTGCCCATGTCAGGTACACATGGCACACAATGATGAGATCCTCCCAGAGCCTTCTCTTCCTCCAGGCTGAACATTCCTAGATCTCTCAGCCTCTCCTCAAAAGAGAATGTATTGAGTTTCCTTGGGAAGTTGAAATAGCAGGGGGCTGCAGATGTGGCCCCAAGTCAGAGTAGGGACCCGCCACTGGGCAGAGCTGAGCCATGAACGACTCTGGGCCTCTGGGAGAGTGGACTGAAGGAAGGGAAACAGTGCTGTGCAACTACAAATGGGAGAGAGCAGTGAGAGATGGGGGAGGAGTGGCCCTGCAGCCCCCAAGGTCAGCACGGGAGGAGGGCAGGAGGTGCTCCAGGCACAGAGCAGCAGCTCCCTGCAGCCCAGGAAAGGCCCATGGTGAAGCAGGCTGTCTCCCTGCAGCCCATGGGCAGTGCACAGAGCACATCTCCACGTGCAGCCATGGAGGAGGCCTGAAGGAGGCACAGCCCATTGCGCAGTCTAAAGAATCTGTCTTTTGCCTGACATAAAAGGAGCCAGGAATTAGTAGGTGAAGCATAGCTGTCTGTCAACCAGATATCTGAACTGGAGGTAAAAATACCCCACCCTCTCTTCTAGGAGAGTGGCTTAAGTAAAGACCCTGTTGTGAAAACTAAGCCTATCAAGTCAGGATTTGTTTTAATTGATAGCTTTTTGACTATATCCTTTTAAAAATCTAAATGCTATCGATTCAAGTGGATTTAATTTATCACTGGTGCAACATAATTCTTTTTAAATGATCCCCCACTGCTCTCTCAGGAGCCTGACAGGCCCGCTGACAGGAAATCGTTTAGTTGAGAAAGAGAATATTTAGTATTGCCTAAAGATTTAGCTCAGGTAATTATTTTAATACATGTTTTTAATGCTGGAAGTGATTGACAAAGGGGGTTGGAAGCAATGTTAGTACTGCTCAATCTGAGATGAACACGAGAAAAACCATTTGCTTGGTGACTCATTTCTGAAGGCCTCCTGTGCTGATCGAGAGGGAGAGATAGGAAAGTTGAATTGTTGTTAATCAACCTTAAATCTTTTTTTTAAAGTTCTTAAATGCAATGGCATTTTCTCGTCCTTTCCTATTTGCTGGAACTACTGTAGCTCAGCCAGTATCAAAGAGCTAAAAAATCAATGCAAGGCACAATGTCTGTGAAAGGTCAGAAGTGAAAAAGAGTTCAGCCTAATAATATTTAAAATGGCAACAATATTTCATAAAATATGAAAAAATCAATTGAACGTTCATAAAACTTCAGTTTTGTATCAATACAGAGCGGGAGATAACTTAGCAAGGGAGGAGGAGATGTGAGTGGGGCATCAACCTTGCACTGCAGTTTGCCTCAGCATTAAGAGTTTTTGTTGCCTGAGATTGACTGGGGAAGAATACTGTTTCGGAAAGCTAGAGAAATCTCAACTGCCCTCCTGGTAGAAGTGTCTCTTGCTGATTTATTAGTTGCATGCATGCTGCAGCAATTTATAAACCTACAGTCTGAATGAGAAGGCTTTCTGCCGCCTTCTGCATTTCTGCTTTCAGTTCTAATGAAGTATGTCAGCTCAAGAATAGAATTTTGCACACTTCTTAATCCATTGCTAGTGTTTGGCCTCATAAAACTACCTCATATTGCTCAGAACTAATACATTTCATTACTTTCCAAATGCAGTTCTGATTGTTAAAAACTAATGACTAGAGGATCGGAAAGCACTTGGCTTAATTTCCAAATTAAAAACCCTAATGGCCATTGCAATTAGGGTTGTGCAGTTTTGCAGCCTATATATCATGACAGTGGTTTTCATAAACCACTCTTATCTCTCCAGTTCGGACTTTATTTTGTTACTTACTTTTCTGGTAATAGGGCAATCAAAGTACCTTATGTTCGTTCCAGAAACCTCTGCTTTTGTTTTGGAGTGCTTCATTCATGTTTTCTCAGCAATGGGCAAAAATAAGTATTTTTCCTATGTTACTTAGATATTGCATATATATATTGTAATATATAGTTTCATTCTTCTGAAAAGTCCTTCTGTTACTTTTTTTTTTTGTCAATTATGGGTGGGTTCTTCTGTGAAAACTTGATTTCATTAGGAGTTATACACATGGAGGCTTACAGAAACAGTACTATTAACATGTTTGGGAGTACAAAGAGAACCACACAACTTCTTTAACTGAGCAGCTGTTATAATGGATGTGCAATCATAATGAGATTGCTGCAGATCATAACAGTCACCCCAAATCTTTCAGTAAAATCCACATCCCAGGATTGTATCCAGGCATTAAGTCTCTTGCAGCTTGCTTGGCATGCTTTAAGCCAGCTAGAAGTCATGGCTTCAGTCTGCAAATCCGATCTGCAGAACCCTCACTTAACACTCTACATAGATCCCTTGAAAACTGTAAATGTTCATTTTTCATAAGTTAAGCTCCTTAAGTGCAGAACAGAATCCATTTTGTCAGGGATGAACATCACAGTGCCTGTATTTTGTCTTAGTTCTTTCAGGATCCACAGACTAGATATCATTTTGGCTAAGTAGAGCCAATGGATCAAGCTCAGGAGGCACACTCTGCATACCCAATAACTAACAGGAGTGACTTCAGCAGAAAACTCAGTAGTGTTGGCTGAAAGTGGGAATGGAGATGGCTTTGATGCTGGGAATGATTTGCCTCAGCTGGGATATTCCAGCTGAATTCCCTTCTCTGATCTAACAGATTCTGATTCACATCACCTTGCCAAACAATGGGAGAAGCAGATGGAAATGTCTAACTACCCAGTACCTCTTCAGGGCAAAAATGGACTAAACTTTTTTTTTGAACACTGACTTTTCAATGGGAATTTGTCTGAATTAAGCTTGAGAAAAAAAAGAAAGGATATAATGCATCTCTTTGAAGCAGAATGTTGAATCTCTGTGAGTCCAAGCCCACCTTGTCTGAGGGACCCACCCCAAAAACCCAGATAGGTCAGGAAGGTCCAGATTTCCTCTTGCAGGAAGTCTGTGAGATAGCATGGACATCATCAACATCATGCTCACTAGTACAGTGAACTCCACTTTTCCAGCTCGGTACAGATACAGCACTTGATCCTATAGAATCATAGAATGGCCTGGGTTGGAAGGTACCCCAAGGATCATCAAGATCCAACCCCTTGCCATAGGCAGGGCCACCAACCTCCAGATCTAATACTAGACCAGGCTGCCCTGTGCCCTATCCAGCCTGGTCTTGAACAGCTCCAGGGATGGAGCATCCACAGCCTCTCTGGGCAGCCTGTTCCAGCACCTCACCACTCTCTCTGTAAAGAACTTCCCCCTGACATCCAATCTAAGAGAATTGTTCCCAGTATATGTCATGGTAGAGGGTAAGTCAGGATGCTGGAGGCCAAACCTAACTCAAGAACAGACATTGCCTTATTATTGTCATCAGCAACAGCAGCCTTATAAGTGTTTTCTTATCACATTGATTAATAATTACTGATACTTGCTTATTACTATTTCCTGAAATTCAGTAACTTGCTGAAAATATATTTCAAATTTAAATACTCAAAGGAGATAGAGGACAATTAGGAATTCCTAATAGTCTAATTATTCCTTTGTGGTTTCTTTTTGCTACTTTTTTTTCCCTTCATCCTATATAAATGTCCACAAATTAGTGTGTATACAGTATTTTCCCTAACACACTGTGGGCAATCAAACGGTAGTAAATGTGATTGAAATAGTATATAAATTGGGGAATTAGCTAATGGTTTAATTTAATTTATACTCCGGAGCTGTCGTTAAGGGAAAGAACATTTTAACTATTAGTGAAAGAGCAAATAGTTACTGTATTTGGGAAGATGAGGGTACCTTTACCATCAATGCTACTTTTCCTGAATGTTACTGTTATTTCTTTATAACTCGTTAAACTCTAGAGCCTGGATGGCAGAATTAAGTGATTTCATTTCAGAAATGTAAATCCTAAAAGCAGATCCAGGCACGAATCTGAGTGCCTTTCTGGGCTACTTTCCTGGTGCTTGGAAGAACATGTCTAAAAATATGGGCACCATAATCACAATGAGGGATTAGGGAATGACTAAAAGATTTGCTCTGGGGTAATGATTGCTGCATCTAGTCTGTAGGTGGAGGAAGCACACAGCCTCTTTCTGAGAAGCCAGATCAGTGAGACAGCTGCTGTGTGCATCCTGCCCCCAAAGAGCCAAGTCGTGGAACAGCAGCCTGCAATGTTCCCCCACGCTGTGAAACTGAATTTCACACTTTTAATTAGCTCTGGATATCAACCATCTCAAACGATGGAGGAAAAATGACACGAAGTATGTCATTTTATGCAGACAAGAATTCTGTCTCAAACAGCCCTACTTTTAGTAAAAATGCCTGAAATCTGTCTGCTGTTATGTGCAGCCGTATAACTAAAATACCTGACTGTGCTTGTGTTCATTACCCTTTATTGAAAAGCAAATGGAAATCCTCTTGCAAGCATGTAGCATAAACAGAAAGGGCATCTTAGTGGTGGTCATCTCACCACACAGATAAATCCCATACACAATTGTGCTGAGCTCCTTTGCATAATCAGCTAAGATATTAACTTAGATAATAGCACCATCTATTGAGGATTGGCAATATTATTTAGAGTATTTTAAAATAAAATTTGCTAACACTCTTCTGTATGCACTACAAATCAAAATATGTATTAAGATTGTATTTTTAGCATTGTATGTGGAATGTGCTCACAATTTATTAACAGTGATTGAGAACCAATGATTAAGATCCTGCCCCTCTGCTCTGTGCTGGTGAGTCCTCACCTGGAGCACTGTGTCCAGATGTGGAGTCCTCAGTACAGGAGAGACATGGAGCTGTTGGAGCACATCCAGAGGAGGGCCACAAGAATGCTCCAAGGGATGGAACACCTCTCCTACATGGACAGGCTGAGAGAGCTGGGGCTGTTCAGCCTGGAGAAGGGAAGGCTGCAGGGAGACCTGAGAGCGGCCTGTCAGTATCTGAAGGGGGGCTGTAAGAAAGAAGGGGACAGACTCTTTAGCAGGGACTGTTGTGATAGGACAAGGGGAAATGATTTCAAATTAAAAGACAGGAGATTTAGATTGGATATAAGAAAAAAGTTTTTTTTACAATAAATGTAGTGAAGCACTGGCACAGGTTGCCCAGAGATGTGGTGGAAGCTTCATCCCTAAAGACATTCAGTCAGGCTGGATGGGGCTCTGATCTAGCATCTGATCAATCTGTAGGTGTCGCTGTTCATTGCAGAGGTGTTGGACTAGATGACCTTTAATGGTCCCTTCCAACTCAAATGACTCTACAATTCTGTAACACTACCTGCCCATTAGTACTAAGTTTTCCATACTGGCCATCAGGAATTCTTCCTTAATGAGCCCTCCTCAGTAATTTTCCACTTTCCAGTCTTTGATTGGGCAAGAATAGCAGGCCATGGAGTTATTTTCTCATCCTTTTATAACACATAGATCGTGACTGTAGCAGTACTCTATTTTTCATAACTACAGGATGTTTAGCTATAGCCTTCACCAGCAGCGTGTTCTCTTTTTGAAAGGTTCAAGATATTTTTGTTAAAATTCTCATAGATTCATAGTCAGGATTTTCAAAAGCATGGAGCACAGTTAGTTTGGTTTGCTTTAAATGTCTGTATTTAAAATTCCATTAAATTCTTGGCATTTCAATGCCAGTGAAAGCACCAGAATAACCTATGCACGAGAAAACTGACACTATTGTGGTAAAGAGTAGGGCCAAGAAGACGTGGGTAGAACTTGTCCCTTTGGCTTTCTCTGGTGATTTCTGAGAAGTTACTTTAGCTTCTCTATAAAATGGAGCTAGGAAGCTGAGATGACTTCTCGCACTGCTTGTATTTCTGTACAGTCTAAACTATTCAGGGCAGGGATATAATATTCCACTGGTTTTAAAATTATTTGCCAGTGAGTGTGTCTGGCCTTTTGGCAGGAAATTAATAAAAGTTGCACATTGTTTATATGAGTTTCCTTCTTTCAAATATGATATTCTTCTTCTACTTCAGTGGCTTTATTTTTAGAAAGCAATTTTGCCTGTGATCACTGCCTTTATGGAACGGCAAAGCAATCTAAAATGATAATTTGCTTTTGGCATTTTTTTTTCCAGAAACTTCAGTCCTTTTTTCCACACACTGCATCCTTCCCTGCAAGCTCATATTTATCTTGTGAACCAACTCAGTTTTGGGCTGAGATCAGAGGAGCAAGAGAGCATTCCACATGATGCTTTTTAAGGAGCCCATTAAACTAGATGAACACTTGAACCTATTTCCTTGCTGAACATGGAGCTCACTCTTCCTGGATATTACTATTCTCACAGGCCAAAAGAATATCCTGAGATCTATTCAGATATTTAGGAGCAGCAACATGGTTTAAGTGAGTGGGAGTGCAATAAGCAGCAGCTTCTCAAAATTTTCCCTTCCATAATGATTTTACCTCTCCTTTCTCCTGACTTTCCCGATGAAAAATGCTGACTAGAAAGTTGTCAGTAGAAAAGTACGTTGCCCAATGTTTTGTGCTATTTCTTGCCTGTTTCCAAGTCATTTTGGCCAGTCTTCCCTTTCTTTTACTGAGACATCTGATCACTTTATTGAAAGTTTATTAAACTTGAGAGTGTGATAGCTAGTCCCCATTGCACATGAGCACACCCGATAGGCAGTTCAGAGAATTTTTCTTAGTTATATGTATGGTATGATATGCAGTATGTGTGGACCTCAGTACTTCTGCTTATCTAGGTGTGGAAGGCTCTGTTGAGCCAACAAAGCTGAAGTTTCCATCTATGGAGATAAATTCAGCTTATGTTCACTTTCAAGGCATGCTATCGATTGCTTTAATTTCAGCATCTACCCCTATTTAGAACAGTGCATCACAACATCCTTGTGACTTCATTCACATTTTAAGTTCTGGTCTTGGTAGAATGAACTGCAGGGTATAATTCTGAGCCTGGCTGAATCCAAGCCACACTGAATCTCCATGTGAACAAGAAACAGATTTGGTGTATTACCTAACAAGGTGGCTTTATTCATTGTCTTGCTCTAAGTTAATTTTGTTTTCTCCTGCTTAGAATTTCACACATGGCTCTTGTGCTATCTTAAGGGACTTAAGAAAATTACTTGGATTTTTAGCAGGGCTAGGATCCTAAAATGGGACATTATCAAGTACTTGATCTAGCAGAACTGAAAGATTGCCCAGTTCATGCTGTCAGTTAATGTAGCCCTTCATGAATTGTCTCTAGACAACGTATGTGGACATCTGCACATGCTGTGTGGAAGGATACTCTTGCGGTCAGGAGATTTTGTAGGAGCCAAGCACATCTGCCTTCTGTCTTTCACTTTATCAAAGCCTTTGGGGAAACTGCCTTGTTATACCTCACTATGTGAGTTCCAGAAGTGACTGGACAAATTTATGGAAGAAAAGCTCATTGAAGGCTATCAAGTTCAGATTTGTTCATGTGACTCAAGACTTTGTGCATTCTCATACAACAGCTTAAAGGACACTAGGAAGAAAAGCAGTAAACTAATCACTTCCTTAATTTCCTTCCTTTTCAATTTCTTTTGTTGCTTTTGCAGCCACTATCAAAATCAGACATTTTGGTCTGAACCACAGTATCAGTTTCTTGTGTCTCTGTGTTCCTTAAGAACAAAATTTCTGGGGTAGGCATTCAGTTTCCTTCCTCCTAGTTTTTCTGTGACCCTATTCTACCTTTAGGCCACCAGAACTGACACTTGCCTGACTTGGTTTGCTGTGAGAAGCACCATTACATTAGATGGGCTCCTTGTGTGGAGTATATGCTGTCGCATATGCTGTGGTCAGCCTGAGGCCCAAGCTGGGCAGCTACGCTGCAGCTCTTTGGAAACAGACTGCCTTCTGTTATTTTTATACTTGCAGACCCCCAGAATAGTGGAGCCTTGAGCTTAATTGGGACTTCGTGATACTACTTTGGTATCAATAATTAATGATAACCAATAGTGATGGGATAATTAATAGAGAAAATGCACTGTCACTGGGTAATAGCAACATTTTATCTCAGTTTTTAAAACTTGATATCTGCATTAGTTTTCCTGAGCCTTATTTGCTAGAGGAAGATTTCTTCTCTTTCACTATGGAAGTGAAGCACATAGGCATATAGAATTGAATGAGAGCTACTAGACAGTTTCCTGCTATTTCAAATAAACGTGTCATTGTCTCTTTTAAAAAGTGATTTAAGTAGGCTGATTCCTCCCAACATTCAGGCTGTCCTTCTTCTGCCATTCTGAGTCTTCCAGAGCACATGAAAACCATTTTCTTTGGTGATATTGCATCTTCATTTAAATAGTTCTTTTTGTGTATTTAAATTTTTGTTATGTTTATGGAGAGTACTCATTTCCCTACTGAGGACTTATTTCACTATGTTAAACATGTCAAGCATGTCTCGTATCCATTAAAGAGATGATCTGTTCCCTGATGACTTTTGTCTAAACCTGGCCCTATGTGAATTTATCTGTCTTGAACAATTTGCATATTCTTCCAGATGAGACTTCTTCATTAACTCGTCTCTCACCCACCACTAGAGAAATGTCACAGTTAGGGAGAGAAAATTCTATACTTCTTGTACTGTTAGGGGGTGTATAAAAGCCTCCCAGCTTTTAGAAGTATATCACCTGACTTTTACTGCTAATACATTTCTATTTTTCAGGGTCATCAGATCATTGGTACATCATCCTATGATGAACAGATCCAAGAACCAAGGTCTTGCTCTGCCATTTACAACTGATGAGCATTTATTAGATATCCAAGTTCAAGTGAGTAGTCCCTAAGAGAATGACCTTACTCTTGGTATTATTAGATTTCTTTTTATTACTATCATTCAAGTTCGCAAGGTCACACAGTTCTACTTCATGAGTAGCACAGTTCTATATTGACAGTGATTCCTAACTACCATCATGAAGTTTCATGAGCACATGTCTATCAAATTCATTATAAAATAGTATTAATACTTTATATATTTGTAGCTATTCTTTAGTATAAATGAGAAAAACAATTCAGTAGCACTTTTCCAAGATTGATCCCTGACAAACTAACAATTTGCTTTAACCCAGCAAGTGGTTATCTTCTTTTGTAGATGTTTTCTGTAGTTCTTTGCAGTGTTTTGATCTAACTGCTAGTTCAGTTTTTCCTTTACTTTGAACCATCATAGGAAATGTTTAACCCACTTTCAGTTACATCGGATTTATATAACTTGTCTTGATAATCAGTTATGTTATCAAAGAAATGTAAGAAAACAGTCATGAACCATGTACCTTGGACAAAATTCTGTCCTATTGTTGTGTCCTTAATTATTTATACACAGAATACCTGAAAGGCTCGCTTGTTATTGAACCTAGCTGATGGATCCCGGGGTACATATTTCAATCACTCCCTGCCTCCACAGCCACCTTAATTTTGGACATGGCATTTCTGGGGCTAGTATTAGTCTAATGACAGAACTGCTCTTAAAGGTACTTTTAGAAGACCAAAAATTATCCTATTGTACAAGAAAAAAAAATAACAGCAATTTCTGATTGAAATGTTTGAGATTTGTGTTACGCTGCATGATAAAAAAAGCCTAAGAACAAACACACACTGGGAAGTGGCATAAGTAATTTTTGTCCTATCATTACATGTACAAGGGCTGCTCCAAAAATAATGCCCTTTATTTGATTATGTTGGCCCATGAAGAGGCAGATATTGATTGTATGGCAGTAGAGGTAGAATCTTACCACCAACATTCCATTATATTTTGTTGTTGTGTGACAGATGGCAGCAGAGGGGCAGTCTGACAAAATGGTGTCTGACATGGAAGTGCACATGAAGCAAAGGTGTGGAATTCAATTCCTCCATGTGGAAAGAATGGTACACATTTACATTTATTGATGCTTGCTGAATGTTTATGGAGACCAAACAGTGGATGTGAGCACAGTGAGGCAATCAGTGGTGCATTTTAGCAGTAGTGACATCGACACCAAAGACAATCCATGTCCATGGATTGTCCATGCAGATTTTTACAAGCATAGCATGCATGTTCTTCTTCATTGCTGGTAAGAACGCATACTTAATGGTGGTGACTATGTTGGAAAGTAGCATTTTGTAGCTAAAAATTTGCTTTATCAAATAGTGTTATTATGCTCTTTGTATCTGCTTATTTCCATCTGAATGGAAATAAGTAGGAGGCATTACTTTCAGAGCAACCTACCTATGATCAGGTTAGTGAATCAGTGTTTACACCTTGCTAGCATCTGTAGTGTGTAGACTGTGACACCGAGGAAAACACAATACAAAAACTTAACGTCTTATTAGCAGAAGGGGGCTTTTTTAATGTTTTGAAGAGATCAACAGAATCTGAAAATGTACAGAGATTTTTAAAGAGTATGAGGCTTCCTTCTGGGCAACTAAAATTGAAGCATTCTAAGGACACCAAAACTGGGGTAAATTCAGTGCACATATAATCTGAAACTCTGACCAGTTTAAAAGACTGGTTTAAAGGACACTCCATGGAAAATATTAGTTTTGAAAGGTCCAAATGTTTACTGTTTATAGGCACTGTGAACCATGATGCCAGCATTCTAGTGCAGGTAAAATGTGAAAGTTATACAGCTTGTCAGGAACACGTATGCACTGGTAAATAAATCCTGTTGAAGAAAAACCTGCAAAGAATTCCATCAAAACACACCAAGCTGTCAGATGCCTTCCTTGTTTTCAGGATTCTTCCGGTTTAAAAGATGAGCAAAGAACTGACTCTAAGAAATGGTGTTCTTTTTGATGATATTCTTTCAGAAATTTTCAGGAATCAGAAACAGAAAGTTCTAGCTGACCATTTATTAAAAATTTACTCCACTGCTAAAAAAGCCTCTAGAGAAGATCATGAATGTTAACATATTCTTTACTCTGGAATAAAAATAGTCAAACCCATCAGACTTTATTCAGTCTCTCAGTAGAATATCTCCACTTAATCCTTGTCACAAGTTGGTATCATGACTTTTCCTTTCAGTTACTTCAAACAGCTTTAGAACAAGCCAACTAAATTGAGAAAAGCAGAATTTTACTTTGGCTAATATCATCAAATCCTTGTACTGACCATATGAAAACCAGCTACCTAGAGAAAATAGCAACCAAAGTTCTTTAACTTCTCTCTTCATATGCTGCTAACTTGCAAAGAGCTGTCAAACATTGTAAGTCATTCTTCTACCCATTACCATGACCTGCAAACTGATGATCAATACAACTGCCTCTGTATCCATTCTGCCTACCAGTTAAGCCTCAAAGGAACTTTCTAAGGTAGAATAGCTTAAATGAACTAAATATGCATTTCACTTGTGCAATCAAGAATCGATGTTAAAGTGCAACAGCACATAGCGAGTGTCTTTGGCATTAGATTAATCTGTAACAATTATTAAAGCTACCACGTGAAGAACTCTTACTTATAAATGGCATCTGGAGAATACCAAATAAATGACAGATGTCTATATAAATACAATTTGAGAATGAGCCATCATTATCAAGAACAGTGGTGACTACACTCTCAGGCTGTCAACACAAGCATTGATTCCCTGACAGCTGACTATTGCTTGTCTGGTGAAACAGCCCTATTACAGGGCTAATGGTGCTTTGAAGGAGATAAATAGGGCACTAAACTCTTCTTCATTTCCTGTCTCCCAGAACTGTTGAATACTCTACAGGCAACTACATGGTATGAAGTACGTGTAGTACAGAAATACTTGAAAATTACTGACAATAACGGTTTTCAAAGACATAAACATTACATCACTTTATGACCTAATATCTAAGAAATGCTGCTAGCACATGCCCAAATCTTTCAGCAGAATTAAAAAAAAATAAAATGACATTGATCTTGGCAATCTGTCATATTAATGTCAAAGAATTTAGCTGAAAACTAAGCTTCAGTTACTTTACTTAGCTGAAAAATCATCACCTTGCCTGAGTATCTGAGCAATTCACAGCAGATGCAAATTTCTATGATATAAATGGAAAAATTAGTTATTATTTTTCTGTAAATCACTGCCATATTCTGATTTTTATAAACTTCTATCTATCAGTCATAATCCTGGAGTGAAAAACATACTCTTATGTTGGAGACATAAAAGGCTTCCCAGAGTTGTACTGAAGGGTTTGAGCATTTTGGTATGAATTTATAATCTCTCGTTGTTATTTGAACTGCCATATGAGAGACAGAGAAAGAGACATGAAGAAAAAGAAAGCGAAAGAAAGACTTTGTTTATCAGCCTTTGGTACTACTCCCACTGACATCATACAAGTTGTATAAATGTACAAAGAGATCTCAAGAGGTCTTCTACTTCATTAAAGCTGCAGGTGAAGAGGAGTCAGAAATGGATCTACCGATGATGAACTAAACTGACAAGTTGAAAGCTTTTCCTATTATCTAACCTGAAACACCATGTGAAGATTCAGAGGTTATTTCTTGTAGAACCAACCAGAGACAGAGAAAACAATTTATCACCATCTTCCTTACAACAGCTTTTTGCACACTTGAAGTCTGTGGCCATGTTTCAAGTACACTGACTGTTTGTTGATGAAACTGAGGCTGATTCCTTCAGCCTTCCCTTACAGGCCACATTTCCTAAAACTTCTTGTATTATATGGTCATGATGTTTACCACATCTCCTGACTGTGACCAGACTGCCTGTGTTTTGTAATGTAGGGCCCACAAGAGGACACATTCTAACAGCACTTAGTGAAATATTTTCATTTCTTCTTATATATGGTGCTTTCTAAATGCTGCTGAGATTGAGAGACTTTTTTTTTTTGTAGCAAGTTATTGTCAACTAATTGAAATTATGGCTCTCTATAGGGAACAAAGATGGTTCTGTATAGGGCCACAGGGATGATAAAGGGCCTGGATCATCTCCTATATAAGACTGAGTAACCTGGGTCTGTTCAGCCTGGGGAAAAGAAGACTGAGAGGAGAACTGATAAATATTCATAAATATCTAAAGAGAAATGGGAAGCAAATGGATGAGGCCAGGCTTTTCTTGGTGATGTGTTGTGATAGAACAAGGAGTAATGGCCTAAAACTTGAACATAGGAAGTTCCATACTAAGATGTGAAAGAACTTCTTTACTGTAAGGGTGACGGAGCACTGGCACAGGCTGCCCAGAGAGGTTGTGGAGTCTCCTTATCTGGAGATATTCAAGACCAGTCTGTACGCCTACTTGTGTGAATAACTGTAGGGTGCCTCCTTTAGCAGAGGTGTTGGACATGATGATCTCTTGAGGTACCTTCCAACCCCTGGGATTCTGTTATTCTATGATCCTACTGACAGATTTATAAACAATTTTTCTACAGAAGGCAGTTCTTTCCAAAGTGTGGACTGAAAGATCATCTTCTTCCCAGACCTTTTTTTAATTACTAATTTTTATATCCTCTGAATGAATAATTTAAGGATTTGGCCTAAGCTAGATTAAGAGAAACATGACATACACTTTTATCTAGATCACTTATTTTACAGATACTGATTTAAGATAAACAAACTGCCTGTGAAAAATGGTTGTGTAGTATATGGGTATTTCAAAGGAACAGTGTTTATGGTACTTAATAGGGTTTTGTGAAATTAATCCATTAACTAAGAATCCATTAACAAATGTTAACTGTAATCTTTGTGAAGTACTTTCTGATGTGTGATTTACTGATCATTTCTTTTTAATTTCCAGTCTAAATGTAGTAGAGAATTTTTACCATACTCACAAGTTCACGTTCAACAAGAAATGCTGCATATAAACTTTTCTACTTCAAACTTTAAAGTAATTATATACAAATATTAAACTTCCTAATAATTTCAGTTATAAATTACTTAAGTGCAGGGAATGGGTAAAAAAGATTCTTGCCATAATATTACTTGCAGATGCTGTTACTAGCATCAGCCTTTTATAGAAGTGGAAAAATTATGCCTCTTAAAATAGTAATTTTCTGTAAATTACACTGGTTAGAAATTAATCCCTTGTTGTGAAAGGGCCTTGTACGTGAAATTTCACAAAACAATGGAAGTATAACTCAGTCCATCCTGTAGGTTATCATAAAAATAGACAAAAAAATGAAGATAGTACTATAAAGGTTTATTCTTTTGATGAAAAAACTATTTTGAGATCATGTCTGCTCAGTAAGTAAAGCATAGGACTAAAAGTCATGACCAGATACTGTTGTAACAGAAATAAGGTCTGAGTTATTAAGAGTATAATGAAAGACTAGCCTTTTTTTTCCAATCATTCCCCTTCAGGGTTTGCGTTACAGCACTAATATCACTGGGTTTTTACTGAAGGGAGCAACGTTTATCTTTGCGACTGTTACTTACATTATTATCTTCAGAGATATCAGGCCACAGGGATGGACCACATTTTCATTATCTTGACCACACTGAAGGCAAGAAAGGTACCCATCACTGTCTTCTACATCACACTGAAAATGGGATCCTTTGTTCATAGAATCATAGAATCATTTAGCTTTGAAAAGACCCTTGCAATTGCCAAGTCCAATCATCTACCTGACCTACTGAGTCCCATCACTAAATCATGTCTCTTAATGCCACGCCCACACATTTCTTAAATACCAACAAGGATGGGGTCTCCACCACTGCCCTAGACAGCCCATTCCAATGATTGACCAATCTCTCAATGAAAAAATTCTTCCTAATATATAATCTAAATCTCCCCTGGTGCAACTTGAGGCCATTTCTTAGTACGCTATAACTTTTTACCTGAGAAAAGAGACCAAGTACTTCACTGCAACCTTCTTCCAGGTAGTTATAGATAGCCCCTTAACCTCCTCTTCTCCAGACTAAACAACCCCAATTCCCTCAGCCATTCCTTATATATATTGTTAACTATTTCTTTCAGCAGCTTCATTGCTCTTCCCTGCACATACTCTAGCAATTCCATATCCTGTGTGGGGCCCAAAACAGAGCCCAATATTCAAGGTGCAGTCCCACCACATTTGAAGTGTGGCTCCTTCAGTCCTGCTTTCCTTCCCACTCACAAAATGCCTTCTATCTGTCTTGCTCTCTGTCTTTTTCACTTCTTGTATTTTAAACAGATTTTGACATAGCCAAGAATGTGGCAGACTCTGTAATGCAGCTGTATGCAGAAAAGCAGCCACAAGCAAAGCCTGAAACAGTGCAAGCTTACTGAAGTTTGCTTGCTTTTCATTTTGCTCTGCCTGTTTCTTTCTCTAGTAGGTATGAATAAGGGTCACCAAAAAGAGCAACAGTTTCTGGATTTTAGGTTGTGCATTTTCCATTATGCATAGAACCGCATACAGTATTCAAGGTGAAGCCACACCAATATTAGGCATAGCGGGAGAGTCGCCTCTTCTGACCGGCTGGTTATACTGTGCTTAATGCACTCCACAGTGCAATTTGCTATAGTCTCAGTCACCAGCACCCCTAGGGCCCTTTCTTCCGAGCTTCTCTGCAGCCACTCTTTGCCCAGTCTGTGCCTGTGTCCAGCAGTGGTCCATACCAGGCGAAGCACTTGGCATTCCCCTTTTTTGAACTTCATGCTGTTGATGTTGCCTAGTGCTCCAGTCTCTCTAGATTGATCTGCAAGGGAAAAGACTGGCTTCTATTCATAATTTCTGCATCTCAGCTGGCACTTCTGCTTACCCTCAAGCAAACAATATTTTAGACAATGGATACTGAAACAGGCTTACATACATAAAATTTTATTAGAGGGTCCATGACTGATGGCAAACATCAGTTCTAACAGTCATTATGATGAAGATAACATGGTGAATTTTCACCATGCTTTTCCTCTAGAACTATATACATTTATAGGGAACTGGTCGCACTTCCAAATTGACTAATCCCCTAATATAAACTGAAATCTGCAAAATAAGAGAGTAAGAAAAGAGAAATAAAGGGTTGAATATCATGTGTCACTCCATGTGAGACATTTGATACAAGAAGAGTAATGGGCTTTGCAGATGCACAACTTTAATAGCAACTTGAGAACAACAGCATGAGGACAAGAATACTGCCATAGAGCCCTTGGAAAAACCCTGCCACGGCAGCTCAGTTGTACTGAGCTGTAAGGGGAAGGTGGGGAACAGAACTGCAAATGCTTCCCTTTGCTTTACTGTACTTAAAGCATTGTGTAACAAAACATTTTCTAGTTGTGCTTTCTCTTCTGCTCAAGTGAAAGGGAAGAAGGGTATTTAGGATGTGGGCCTTACTTGCTACTTTGATTTTTAAATAGTAGACTCACAGAAGAATAGCATATGTTTGAAAATCTTATTAAACAAGGTTTAAAGGAATTTACTTCACTTCCTTCTCTTTGCACTGGGGCTAGATCATGCATCTGCAGTTTGTAATCTACCTTGCTTGTTTTCCAAGTCTTTCCAACTTCTAGAACTCAAGTATTTTCCTACATCTTGTTAGTTGTCTCCTCAACTCCAACCCATTTTGCTTCATAGAAATGAATTGTACACAGTCCTACAGCAGGATTAATTTTTGACTGCCATCCTGTCCCATCCTGCCTGTAAGAAAATGACCAGATTCGTGAATACTCCAGTTTGGACTGAGGTAAAATGATACACAGAGGTCCACACACAATCATCACTTTTAATGGGAATCTGTATACTACAGCTACCCTAGAAATACTGGCACACAATTATCCCCAAAATATCAGCACACTAATACTTAGAATCTATGTTGAACTGTGTGGCTAAACTATATGACTTTAAGGAACAAAAATGAGTCTCACAAATACTTAACAACTTTATGACTTAACAACTATATGAGATATACAGCTTTTAAGATGAAATAGGACTTGCAATTACTTGATTTTAGAAGAGAAAAAGAGCAAAAAGAGAAAGCTGAGGAAAACAGAGAAAGAGCAAGAGTTGGAAAATGGACAGGAAAAAGATTATTCCAGTTTATTTTGAAGGCCTGTTTCAAGGAGTTCCGGCATTGGCCCACAGTGCTGGAGGTGGGGAGGGTGTGCATGCTCGTCCAGAGGTCATAGTCTTGAACCAGCAAACAGCAATGATGACCACCAAGAAGATGAAGAAAATGAAGAAGACAAGGAAAACAACCCTCTGGCATCCCTGCCAGGCATCCTTGCTGGTTTGCAGATGCACCATCCCAAAGTCATAAACAAGTGAGTTCACAATAATGAGTTTGTCAAAAATAAGATTGTAGCCAAAAATTTCTTGCCAGAAGGCTGGCTTGTCAGCAAAGCAGGACTAACCTGTTACAACTCCTTGTACAAGGCATTTATATCTTTAAAGGCTGTAAAG
The DNA here is from genome assembly GCF_002078875.1 of Numida meleagris. Classification (NCBI taxonomy): domain Eukaryota; kingdom Metazoa; phylum Chordata; class Aves; order Galliformes; family Numididae; genus Numida; species Numida meleagris. The sequence goes on along the minus strand of NC_034409.1, from coordinate 182,782,795 downwards.
TCTTGTTTCTGGACTACATTCCAAGTCCTTCCAACTTTTATTGCTGTCACTGGTTTGTACCCTACATTGCTCTATTAAACTTCTTGGATTCTTTCCAGTTTTTCTTTCAATTTCTTTAAGAGTAAGTCCCCAGCTGAATACAATGGTTTGTCTCATGCCTCACCCAAAACCAATAACCGTCTCCTGTCTTTTACACTGGAGATTCCTGCTAATGCTGCTTATGTTTTTGTCATGCTGCATTTTGGGCAGCTTTTATGTATCAGGGTACTTTTCAGGACTAGCCTTGTCTTTCCTGTCTCTGTCAGTTCACAATAGTTCATCTACAGTACCAGCGTTCACGTTCTTTCAAGTTGTTAGCAAAAATACCAAATAACAACACCAACCAGACTCAGTTACCTGAGGACTCATCAGAAGTCTTTGCTTGTCTTCTCATTACTGAACAAGTGTTCACTGAGTATAGTTTTCAATTTAATGTGTGCTTATCTTACTTAGACCTTATTTTTTCAGTTGCTCTTAATATTATGTTACAATGCCGAAAATTTTACTGAACTCCAGGTGTGTCACAAATCCCGTTTTCCCAATTCCTCCAGGACACTAAGTGAAGTTAATTGCACCTGATTTTTTTCTTGACAAATGCAGATAGGTACAGTGATGGCTAGTTGGTAGTCCTCTGGTAGCACCTCCACTTTTCTTGTATTTTTAGAGATAATCACTGAGGACTCATAGATTACACTGACTATATTCTTAAGTAGTCCTGGGTGAAGTTTATCAGTTCCCGCTGATTCCCACATACCTAATTTACCTTAGCATTCATTGACCTGTTCTTCCTTTGGCTTCTACTACTGCCATCTCATTAAATTAGTTTAGTTAAATATCTATTCATAGTAATTGTGTGTGTGTAAAGATGACAACAAGATGCTGCTCTTTGTTATGTCCTTGTTTCTATTACTGTTATGATTTCTGATAGATTTTCAAGTCATTGAAAGTCCTCTAAAGAAGCTGAAGCAGCCATAACAGTCTTTTACTATATCTCTCTCTTCCCTCTAGGATAATGATTGTACTCTGCCTTTTTTTACAGTCTTTTTCAGAGAAAAATAAAAATAATTATATTTTAAAGCTTGTCAACAAATCCATCTTTTAGAACTTTTTCCTTGCTAGAAGACCATCTTCAGCTCAGTTTTTATTTCTTAAGCATTATTTTAAAATTATTTTTAAGTATTAAATTTGCAGGACTAAGCAGGCTGAAGTATCGCTACTGGATTTGTTAGTGTTAATAATATATGAGACAGTCATATGAACAACTGAAACTTAGAGATCCAATCTATGTTGTGAAATGAACACATATCATTTGCAATTTAATGTGAATTCAATTTGGTTTTTTAATTTTTTCATAGTTTCCTTTTCTTGACATACATTTGAATGCTGGAAGAAACAGTTTAAGCAAAATAAATAAATGATAAAATACTACTGTGCTGTCTTGTGCTCCCTGTCTCTGTTGTATGTTGTTGCCTCGAGTTTGACCTCATCTCCTGGGATGCACCACAGGCTCCCTCTCTTACTAGTTCCAGTTCACTACTATGTGAGCTATAGAACATGTTTACAACTACAAAAAATGAAGAAATTGGTAAATCGAATTATGCTGAAAGTTGGCTCTTCAGGAAAAAAGAGACATGTTGTTTAATAAAAACCTCATTTTTCTAATTCACATAGTATCATACAATCATAGAATCATGGCATCATTAAGATTGGAAAAGACCACTAAGATCATGTCGTCCAATCTTTGACTCATCACTACCATGGCCACTAAACAATGTCCCTAAACACAGCATTAGCTGGAATCTGATCACCACCTCTATCACTGCTGCTTCTTACTCATCCTCTGGCCTCCCCATGCAGAGATATATAGCTGTGCTGCTGGATTTACTTAGGCTGCTGCTTCTTCCTCAGAAACTCTTCAGTCTGGAAGAGATGTAGTGCTATAAATTCTGATGGTCTGTGACATCCCACTGATTGCTTATTTGATAATCTTCATTCTGACATATCAAGCAATGTTGAAGTGGACACTGAAGATCTCTGGAAAGTTGAGCTGAACTACACGTTATAGAAGAAGAATAGCCATATTTGGTGTTATTTTCTAGCAGGATTCATTTTGTTGAGGATGCAAAATAAAGTTTCTCTGTCACCGGGTAAGCAGTACACACTTTCATATGACTGTGGAGAAGGGAAAGTCAGAGGTGACTGATCTTTCCCAGACCCCATAATTTGTACCACTGTCTATCAAAAAGAGTTCAACTCTTTTATTAGACTTTTCTGATGAATGGGTTTAGGATCACTGAAGGCCAAGCTGTCAACTAAAACAATAGGAATTGCTGAGGAGGGAAGAAGGAGGACAGACAGTGCCATGGAAGAAAACAAACAGGGAAAATTTCCCTTGCCCAGTCCAAATGTCACCTGGGCAAAAAAGAGCCATTAATTAAAATTAATCAATTTAATTTTGGTAATCATAATGGTTTCCTAGATACAGCTAATTATTATGGATGGTTTTGGTTTACGATAAAAGCTTATTTTTCATACAGTTCTTCCCTTTCTTTTTCCTCTTCCACATAATGATGTTAGAAAACTATAACCTGATATGACTGCTATTTTCATAACAGATTATTATGGCAACATATCTGGATTAATGGGAGTTTTGACTGAATAAGAATTGCACCAATTGGCCCTTGAGATTTCATTAAATGGAGTCAGAAAAGGAGGAACTAATTACAAAGGAGGAAAGATTTCTGTACTTTTGAACATCTATTTTGTTAGGAATTGTGTCTCTCTCTTAATACAAAAATCAATAGCATAGCAACAAAATGATCAAAGAAAACAAAATAAAATCAGAGTACGTGTGCAAAAAGCAATTTTGGAAATAGCCTTCCTTTGCACAGTGTGATATAAAGTGTTTCAAGCCAGTGTAAAATGTGTTTAGAAATACAGGGCCAAATTGCTTTCCCTAAAGATATAATGGATATAAGTTTTATATCCTGGGGAAAATATCTGCTTTTTTTTTTTTTAAGAACAGAGGAACAGAGAGGCATTTTTTCACTAGAGCCTAGTGATTTAGTTGCCTCAACTTCTGACTAAGTGAAGACTCCTTGTAGAAGTTGGTTTTCTGTGGAAGTAGTGAACAAGTTTTCTGAAAAAGCAACCCTCTGAGAGAATGTCCAGTTTGACATCTAAAAATTGACTCTTTTGCTACTGAACTCTTTTGTCACCACAGATAATTGCCTGTGGGTCAGATCTCTATGTTTTCAGAAGGGGAAAATAGTTATTTTGAGCTCTGGGGAGAAGGACCTGGGTGTCCTGGTGGATAGCAGGTTGGCCATGAGCCAGCAGTGTGCCCTTGTGGCCAGGAAGGCCAATGGTATCCTGGGGTGCATTGAAAAGAGCGTGGCCAGCAGGTCAAGGGAGGTGATCCTCCCCCTTTACTCTGTCCTAGTGAGGCCACATCTGGAGTACTGTGTGCAGTTCTGGGCTCCTCAGTTCAAAAAAGAGAGAGATCTTCTAGAGAGAGTCCAACAGAGGGCCACAAAGATGATCAGGGGCCCAAAGCATTTCCTGTATGAGGAAAGGCTGAAAGACCTGGCACTGTTCAGCCTAGAGAAGAGAAGGCTGAGAGGTGATCTCATGACAGTTTGTGATTGTCTAAAGTGTGGGACTCAATTTGGTGGGGGTGGACTCTTTTTGATGCCATGCAGCACTAGAACAAAGGGGCAATGGGCAGAAGTTGTAACACAGAAGTTCCATACAAACACAAGGAAGAACTTCTTTACTGTGGGTATGACAGAGCATGGGCACAGGCCACCCAGAGAGATTGTGGAATCTCCTTCTCTGGAGACTTATGGAATCTCCATCTGGACACTTTCCCGTGTAACCTTCTGTACAGAAACAGCTTTAGCGGGGGGTTGAACTTGATAATCTCTGGAGGTCTTGTCCAATCCCTACAATTCTGTGATTCTGTGTGACTCTGTGATTCTTTCTTGACTCCTTTAGAGTCTTGTGAGGGATTTATAATGATTATTTTAATCCAAGATCAATGGACCCAGACATATAACACAAAAGTGGAAGAGTTGTATAAGTAGTTCCAGATTTGGACTTGTAAAAATATGTGAGTCCTTTCTTAGTATGCACAGACTACCCTAAGCAATTTAAGCTTGAGCTAATGATGAGGGCATGTCACTTCAAAAAAATAAAACTAAAGGAAAAGTAAAAAATACATCTTCCCCACCCTTATGGAGTACTATAAGGAGTTCAGTGATGTCTGGGTACATCTAGCATTGATTTCATGTTCACTTTCATGTTCTGTCAATTTAAAGTAATGTTTCAGTCCTATCTGCGGGGGGCAATGGCAAATACAATAGGTGCTCCATGTGCATTGACACTGTTGAACAGTCAAACAGCAGGACCTCACCAATTACACGGCTGCTTTTCCTTGGCAGACCTGTGTGTTAATTCATGGGTATGAAACTGTCACCAAAGCTTGTGTTCCAGCACTGACACTGAATCTGTTGTGCAGCCAGAACTTCCCCTAAAGAGCAAACATTATACTTGTGTTTTTTTAAGTGGCACCATGCAGGACACCCAGTGCAACAGGGAGCTCATAGGAGAAAATCTGAGTATGGGACAGAGCTATTAAAAATGCAGAATACAAACAGTTAGTATTGAACATGTCTTTTTGAAGGGAGAGGGGAAATGAAGACTAATGTCTGTACGATTGTCTGGATATCCACCTTGTTCTTGGGGTGGGTTGTGGCTGTCAGCATTGTAGTATGAATTCCTTATTAACTGTAATGCTGTAGAAATAAGTGAGAAAAAGAGGTAAGAAGAGAGTAGAGAGGCTTAGGAAAGAGGAAGATTGAGGAAAGAATGAAGGATGCTTTGTCTAGAGGAGACTTAGGCTGGTGAGGGCTCAAACAAGAGGGTTAGAGACCTGGTGCTTTGTATGGATGCAGAGATTCTGGGTTCACAGTGTGGAATCAAAGGGAAATGGGGACACACCAGCAGTATGCATGCAAAAAGGGGCCACTGAAACTTGACAAATGAGAAAGAATGTGAAAAAGAAGAAATAAAAGATAGAATAGAGATGGAATGAGACAGAAAGAAAATGAGACAAAGAACCTGATGTAAAAAGTGATGAGTTTTGAAACATGCCTACAGAGGAAGACTGACATCTGAGACAGACTTTTCCAAAGTCTCTGTCAGAAAGAAGATATAACTTTCCAAACTAAAACACTCTGGGAGAAATCACAGAAAAATTCATTTGGACAAACTCTGTGATACATATTTTGGTATTCTGAAGAAATCATTCGGTTCTTTCAGTTTTTTTAGAGCCTTCCCAAACTTTCATGTTGAGCTGTGAGATGTCTGGTCAGTACCAAGTCAGTCCAAAAGAGATGTACTACTGAAAGACTCCAGAGGACTTCAGGAAGTGATAATTATAAAAAAGTGATAATTTTAAAAAAAATTAAAAAGTGACTAATGGAACTGATTTTCCCCCTTAATTTAATTTGAAAACTGTATTAATAATGAGTATATGTAATATGCATTTCTCATTCAATTATTTCATTTTCCTTATGATTTTAAAAGTCCTAAAACTGTTTCACAAAGATGGACAAAAAAAACCCCTTGTCTAGCCCAGTTCTTGTCCTGGAAGGATTCATATGGGGTGACCTTGACTTCACCAGTGTTGCCTCATGTGAGCAGAGGTGCAGCCTGTGCCGATCTGCTGGTTCGGTCACAGAATCAGACCTGCTGGTGGTTCAGCGAAGTGCTGATTTCTGGACCAGAGATCTTGTTGGATCCACATGGACCCCATTAACAGGAATTTTGATCCCACTCTATTCTACACACACACACGATTACCGAAGCACCACATTACTGGGCACAGGGATCTCTTTGATGCTGTAGACTTCAGTGAGATGGCTCAGGCAGTTCACTCTGAAGAGAATTCACCCTGTGTAGTAGGGTGCTGGGGAAGGTGGCAGTGTGGGTTACACAACCTTGTAGGTATGTGCTGCAGCCAGGGCAGTCAGCCCGTATGCGTGGCAGACACAAAGAGCCTGCTTATCAGATCTACTATTGTGGAACCTATTTCTTCTGCTGCTTTTGGTTGCTTGACTAGACTAGGGCTTTCTGGGTAAGAGCCATCTTGGGTTTTTATTCTTCTTGTTTACCCCTTTGCAAAATCCCTTGTTCCCTTTTTACATCATTAAAAAAATAATACATTATATATATATATATGTATATATATATATATATATATAAAAATGGAAGTATTTGTATGTAAAGAAGTCAGTGAGAATTTCAAATGGCTTATGGAGCAGTCTCAAAATCTTGGCTTTTTGGCCTGGCACTCTTCCAGAGATTCCGGAGGCAGTTTCACTACTACCTTGAGCTAATCCAAGTCTGACTGACATGCAGAAAGACTGTTTTACCTTCCAAATATAGCAGCATGATCTTCCCCATCTCTTTCTTTGTGCCAGCTCACGGTCTGACTCCAATTAAAATCAGCTTCTTTTTTAGATAGGGTTACTGTTGAGCCAGATCAGCTCCTCTGCTGTCACTTGCAGAGTCTCATGGCCATAAGTGCTGGCTTTAAAGAAGAGGAGGAAGGAAGGTGTGTGCGTCCACCAGTGCAAAGGTGTGGACAAGTGTTAAGTCACACCTGCAGACAACAACTTTGTCTTGGAGGGATGCCAGTTATTGTGAAACAAACCCTTCCAGAACAGCTGCTTGTACGAATGCTCTAACACAGTTTCATCACTTGTAACTTCAGACCTTGCCAAGGCACTTAAGATAGACTGATCTCTACAGAAAAACATGTTTCTTCAGGGAGTCTTGTACCAGTATGGAGCTGACACGAATGCATTCTCCCCATGTTAGCTGTCTGGGAAGCCTAACATTACTGATCTTCTTAGATACCTAAGATAAGGACGTATGAGAAGTTCTAATAGTAAATGAAAGTTTAATTCTCCTTTAGAACTGTTGTAATTATGTTGAAAAAGACTTGCTGAAGCAGACAGAGAAGGAACTGACTCTGGTTCATGATCACAATCCAGCGGTGGTCAGAGAATAAGAAATGTCTTGAAGTTCACAAGAATATTCTAGGACAGCTTATTTCACAGTAGACATTCTAGTCAATTTCCCTGTGTTGACAAGCACTAAGTGATACCTTTCTCTCAGTTAAACCAAAATAGCTGACATTCCTAGTAGGAAAATATAGGTTATATTTTCAGAATTAGCAACAGATGTATCTGTAAGGCTCCCATTTATCAGTGAGAAACACATATGCGCTTCTTGGAAAATACTCTTTAGATTATTTGAACCATTCCTCTCTTCTGTAGTAAATTCCTACCTTGCAAAGCTGCATGTAACTCTTACCTGCCTACACACCTGCCCTTGTTTCTTATTGTACAGCATCAACCACTGAGTTCAAGCAGGACTATTCAGGTAAACTCAACCTTGTGCCTGGAAGTCAGGCTGAGTTCTCCTTGGGTCTTATTTGCTCTTGGCAGTAAGGATTCTGTCTTCAGCTGTACTCAACTTGTTTTCTTCTTGGGAGTTATGAGGTATAACTGCAGGCAAAATCTGACTTTGTAATTGCAGCATAAATTCTGTTTATGTTGCACAAAATGGAGCAGGAATCAGAGTCATCTCTCTTAACTGCATTGAAACAGCAGGATAACAGGAACAAAAAGCAATAAAAAAATTTTAGTTACTGAAGTAGGCAGATGACTCCAGATATATTCAGCAAATAGAACTGTTCACTAAGAAACTGCCATATTTGCTTCTTTTTGAGTAAGAAACACTTAATTCTTTTCCACTTAGAAGGAGTTTCTCAGATGTCATTTAAATTGTATGGAGGGCTCTATGACATTGTGTTGCAAGAAAGAATATACAGTTTGCTATCATCAGTTCCTAATGGGAAAAGTAATGAAACAAGTTAATTGCTTCTTCTGAGAACTGAAAAGTTTAGAATCTCTTTTAGTGCATATACACATGCCACTCACCTGTGCAGCAGCCACACTTGGCTCTCTAGGTAGGTAGGAAATCACAGTATATTTATTAGTGAATAGTCTTCTAAGTCAAACACAGCAGAGAGTGAGTGTCTTTGAGCAGGTACACCTAGCAATGAACTCTTCTTCCCCTGCTTTATGATGAATATGCTATTGCTCAAGCTGACACAAATTCTTCTGGAACGTTGGTTGTCTCTAAGGCACACAGCATTGCAAAGGACATTTAAAAGCCCTGCAGGTTAAACTGTCAGGAGCATACAAGCTTCTGACTGTTTGAGTAGTTGTATTGCCTGGTTGTTCAGGTTGGCAAATAGTGACAGCATGTACCAGCACTCTTTCATTTTCATTCCAGTTCTATACCAGTGTGTCTGTGGGCTTCAGTGGAGCTGCTGTTAATTATAGTTGCCAGAGATCAGAGTAAGGACTGCTACTCCAGACAACCTTAAAAGAGTGATGGCTTAACCCTACAAGTCTGGCAATGAGATATAGACCCTTCCTACGCTAGTTCATTTGTTTGAATCAAAGTTGATATTGGCAGAAAGTCACTACTGGATAGCTGTTCATTAGCTGCCATTAAATTAGACAACAGCTTCAACTGTTTTCTGACCTATTTGAGCTGAAGAGCTGAGTCCTCTCGAGGAATGATATTGTATTGTAAATTGCATACTGTGAAGGCAGCAAAGTTATTGTATCAACACTAAGGAATGGCTTAGCCAATTTATTCCTTCAGCCTTGTACATGAAACTTTCCAAGCGCTTACCCTCCCTGCCGGGATTCCCACTGGTCCTTCTGCATGACCTCAGGCTATCCAGCAGCCTGTCAGGACAGCAGGGCTTTGGTGACAGTGGCCCTTGAGACTCCTGAGCCTCTTCTCCGGAATGAGACAGCTGGACTTTTTGCTGCCCAGCTGCAGGTGCTGGTCTTGGAGTAGGGATGGACTTGAGAAGGGGGATAAAGAAAATATCTAGGCTCTCATCAAATTCCCCAAATGCAGGAGTGATTGCCCTTAGGGCCACCTAATTTTTGCTGGATGCAGTTGCAAGATCTCAGCAGAAAGCAGGGCAGCTTCTAATCATTATGTAAAAGGCAAAATCTGAAGTCTTTAGTTAAGCACTTGGATAAACTTGCTGATACTGAATGTACAGGGCTTCAACTCCAGAATGTATAATGTGCTTGCTGAAATCAGAAGATATTCAGCTTTCTCAGGCGTGGTAAGGGGTATATATATATATTTTTAATGATCTCTCCAGCTAAATGGTAAATAAATAAATATGAATTTAAATACATATGTTTTTAAAAAGCATTGCAGAATTTTTTTTGTTGCATTATCTGATGGCCTTCAATAGCATTATATCTGATCTTATGGTGAAAAGTACTCTCTGCAAACATCATAAATAACAGCCAGAAAACAAATGGAAGGAAAAGGGATTCTGACATATAATAATGCAGGGATGTCAACGAAATTCATACTTTATATTTCTGAATGCATATATATATGCATTTATACATGAATAAATGTAATATTTTGAATATATCCGAATCCATTAATTTTTATAGGTCTGGTAAAGAAATGTATGCTAGATAACACAACTTCACTTGATACAGAGAGCTTACACAGACTTCTGGATTATTAAAACTCCAAAAAAGAACTATTTAGTAGGATTTTGTTGGATTTTTAGGTAACATATTTGTCTTGAATTTTGTGCTCAGTTAATAGAAATCAGCAGTTCTCTTGTCTTTGATATTGTATGCCACTTCAGAGTATGTTCCTTTAAGTATTTTTGCCGATTTTTACAGTCTGGCAAAACTATTTTTCCTCTTCTGAACATTAAGCATGAGGGTTTTACCATACTTTTGCACACTGTTGTATCAATAGCCAGGAAAAAACAGTCCTATTTGAACTTGTTGATAAATCAAATGAAAAAATGTGGCTTTTAATATAAAAAAAATAGTGCACCTGCATTCTTTACTGAGCATAATCAGAAATGAGATTGGAAACATTTCTCATTCTCGAGAAAAATGGAAGAGCTTCCACTCAGTGTTTTATTCAGTTTCCCTTAAAGCTGATTTAGAGAACTTTTCCTGAAGAATACTCTAGCTGATTTTTTGATCTGCCCATAAAACTAACAAAAGAAAAAGCAGTGTTGAAATAATTCACATCTAATCCTTAGAAAATCTATTTAAAACAAGTGCTTTTTTTTTTTTTTTTTTTTTTTCCTGGAAAGTAAATTTACTTTCCTTAAGCTTTTAAAAAACCACCACCAACAAAACAAAACATTTGGGATGGATTTTAAACTATGTAGGTTGCTATGAAAGTAATGTGTCTTATTTATTTCCATGGAAACTACAACAGCTACAAAGAGTGCAATAACACTATTCAATAGAGTAGATTCTCTACTACAAAACGCTGCTTTTCAACATAGTCACCACCATTAGCTTTGCATTTTTGCCAGCGATGAACAGAAGCCTGCATGCCACTCTTGTAAAAATCTGCACCAGTGGAAGCGACCCACTGTTGCTGTAACCACTGCTGAAACGCACCACCCACTGCCTCACTGTGCTCACATCCACTGTTTGGTCTCCAGAAAGGTTTAGCAAATGTCAGTGAATGCTAATAAGTGTGATTATTTTTGCATGGAGGAGTTCAATGACACGCCCACGGTGCAGCAGTGGATGAGGCCTGCAGGAGGCACAACCCATGGATACCCCCGCAGGATAAGCCTGGGTCGGAGCTGCAGCCCATGGAAAGGAGCCCACAGTGGGGCAGGAGGGCTGGGGGAGCTGCTGCCTGTGGGGCTGTGCTGGAGCAGTGCCTGAAGGGCGGGCCTCGCAGATGGAGCTGTGTTGGAGCAGTGCTGGGAGAGCTGTGGCTTGTGGGAAGCCCACGCAGGATCAGCTGGGGAAGGGAGCCACATGGAGCAGGGGCAGAGAATGACCACAGAGGAGTGGCAGAGATGAAATGTTATGGAATGATCACAGCTGTCTTTCCTTGTTCCCTAGCACTTGTTTGACAGATGTAGGACATGTGGCTACAGTGTGGCCCTGCTTTCTTAGATGCGGCTGAACAGTGTGTGCCTGCCAATGGGAAACAGCAAATGGACTCTTTATTTTCCTTTGCTTTCAAACATGGCTTTTTCTTTACCTAGTAAACTGTCTTTATCTCAACCCAGGTGTTCTCTCACTTTTTACCCTTCTGATTCTCTTATTCTCTTCCCATCCCAGCTGGGGAGAGTGAGCATGTGTGTGGTGCTGAGCTGCCTGGCAGGGTTAAACCACAATAATGACGCTGTGACTGCCCTGTTGAACTCTTTTTCTAACGTCCTGTGTGTAGGTTAATTGAGTTATATGTGCATTTTGGGCTGTGGCAGTCCCATGTGAGGCTCTAGCCTAAAAAATCTGGTCTCTGAAGTAGGAGATATATGTAGAAGTTGTCTACCTTTTGCCCCTGATCAGTCCAAACTTCTAAACCCTTGAATGTGTCTTCAGATATACTTAATTTTTCCTTTTGCAAAGTATAAAATGGATGTTACATATGTTGGAGGTGCAGTGCTAAATTAGTTTCTGTTTTTCTTCTAATTTTCTAAACCCAGCATGGTCCATCATTCATTGTTCATGACTTTTGGCCATATAAAGGTATCACTTAAACACTTGATTAGTCTTAACATCGAATTAAGTTTTGTTTACTTCAAGCTGACATCCTAAACACATAATTAAATACTTATCTGATTGGGAATGCTTCTATGATTCTCTGCCTGAAAGCAACTGGTTTTGGGCACAAGGGTTATGATGTGATTGATAAAGCCAGAAGAAACATGAAGCTGTCAATATCAGAGAAATTCACAGAATCATAGAATCATAGAATTGTTTGATCTGGAAAGGACCACTATAGGCTATCTAGTCCAACTCCCCTGCAATGAACGGAGGCACCTACAGCTAGATCAGGGTGCTCAGAGCTTGGTCCAGCCTGACTGTGAGTGTCTCCAGGTATGAGGTATCCACTAATTCAGTGCTGCTCTTTAAAGGGCGATGGAGAAGTAGTGTTTTTATTGCCAAATCTAAACAAAAAGCTTGTAAGATTAAAGCTGTGTTTCCAAAAGCCCTTGTACTTTTTACTAAAAGTTCTCATTCGTATTGCATATGATATCAGCTTCAGACATGGCTGAAAATTCTTGGGAGACAAAGTGCAGGCATAGCTAGGTAGCCAACAGCAGTAATCAGTCATGACTACAGCTAAAATCTGACAGCTAATGTACTGTTGATATAACACTGTAGGATTCATCTTCTATAATGTTCACTACTGAAAAAGAGAATCTTGACTAAGTTTTCTATGTGAAATCTTTTTGAGTTATTTCAGATGTCGAACTTATCCTGGCTGATCTGTCCAGAAGGCGAGGGTCCTCCTGTATGTCTGGGAAGATTTATGAGCCAGATGTGGAAATTCTGAACATCTGGGGATATCATAGGTTCTCCCCAAACCACCTCTCCACTTGCTTCTGATGCAGACAAAACAACAGACTAGATGGTCTGTTCTTCATACCATGGCCTTTAGACCTTAAAACCTGAATGTGACTTAGAAGCCTGTCTGGCTCAGCTGAATAGAGCAAAAAGTGTTTTAACAGGAGTACTTTTCTAAGCTTCTTTAGAGTCAACGGAGAGTGAGGAAGAACCTCTGTTTTTGATGTATCTCATTATTTTCTATTTTTCTGCAAAGATGGGATGATTTCTGTTCTTGAAGTGCTTATTTCATCCCACTGGTTATGATGAAATATGGCTGACTTGCTTTACCTAACTTCTAACTGGCTGAAGTTGAGTATAAGCATGCTTAGTTATGGTTGTCTCTGTTAATTTGTAACAGCAATCGGGAAGCTTGTTGGAGAGTAAAAGTAGTTTCACAGATGTGAAACTCAGCAAGATGTGAAACCAGTCAAGAATTTGGAAGCACAATCTTATTCTTGGCAATACTTAGAGGGGTTAATTGAATGAAGACCCAGGCTCTATTTCTGGTCCACAAAGTACATTACAAATGGATATCAAATTCTTGTGAGTGTTCATTAAAGTAAGTTGAAATTTCATATGAAACATTTTTTGATGGAAAAAAATTAAGATAACTCATCTCCTATAAAAATGGATGTAATTGCTACGGAATTTCTTGAGCTTTCATTTAGCAATTTTTTCAGTTGTTATTTTCTAAAAGAAAGTAAACATTTTCTGTTGGGCATTCTGAGTGGGAATCAGCAAGGTAAAAAAGAAGGAAAACAGCGATTAGTATAAAGCAAGGTATTTTGTTGGAGAAGGTGAGGGTGGAGCCCAGGTTTTTATCTCTGCACTTCTGTTCAGCACATCAGTTGCAAATGTATTGCAATATAAAGTGAAGGTAGAAATCCATATAAGCAGAATTCCCATGCATTTTACAGCAATTACATAACCATAAATTATGTTATGTTAATGTTATTCATAAATCTGCAAGGAAAGTTTTGCATAAGGAAATGACAGATGCAGTTTTTTGAAGTTTTTTTTTAAGTCATACGGTTTATTTTTGAAATTGATCTTGGCACTGTAAAATATTTCTGAAGATCATGAAATAGTTTAAAATAAGAGAATTGTACAGATTTGCTGATATTTTCTCAGCCTAAATTGGGCATTAATCTTGTGATTGGAACTCTATCATCTTAAGTACAAACAACAGGTGGTAAGAGATAGCAAGTTCTTCAGTTAGAAATAACATCTCTTCCTCACAATTTCAAAGATACTCTCAGGCAGTCAGTTTAGACTGTAAGATAAAGTAGCAGAAAAATTGTGCACCAGAACAGATAAATGGTCCATCTACTCCAGCATCCTGTCTCTGACAAAGGCTTATGCCAGATGTTTCATGGGAAGGTAAAATACCCACATAATGTACCTGATTGTGTAATGTTATACCATGAGATGCAATCTCTGTCTGTCCCCAGCTGGTGATAATCTTATGTCTGAAATAAAGGCTGTTGGCCCTATAATTTTTAGCCTAGTTAGTGTAACTATAAAGCATATTCTTATTCATATAAGTGCCTAATCGTTTTATAATCTTGCTAAACTGATTTCCCCTCTTAGATCCTAGTATCTTCTTTCAAGTTCTTCTGGCTTTTCAAGCGCAAGGATTTCCTGAGCATGCTCCAAGGGACTGTGGCAGTGCTTTGCTGCTAGCTCCTGCCCTGCTTCCGAGGGAGCCTTCATATTGCACTGCAAGCAAACACAATACCCCAGAGCCATCACTGCTGGTGGGGCTGAACTCCCTGGAGAAGATACAGCTCCATTTCCACATGCAGACCCCTGCTGCACTGTGTTTCTGTGGCATACATCTCCTACATTCTGCCCTCTCCCTTTCAGATACTGAGACATCAGGTGCATTAAGGCAGCAAAGGGTCTGCGGTAGTCTCTGAACACTGCAGTGAGGAAGAAGAGAGATTTGATGAATCTTCTCTCTTCTAGCTCTTGGCAGTCAATCAAAATCTAGCACACAGGGTAAAATAAGCAATGCGAAGAACAAAAGAAAAAACACAAAACTGGCATTTATCAAGAGAAATTATAGTTTATTTCCATAATTTTGTATTTTCTTTGTTGGCTCATCATTAAACATCCGTAGATTACTGAATAAGAAGATGAGTGCTTAAAAATGAACTGAGTAACAAAAGGAGTTTAATCCAGTTTTTGTGTTGCATTGCTGTTTAGCTAATAAGCCTGAAATCTCAAACAGGTTGTGTCCCTCAAGAGATGCTCAGGAGATACTCCAAAGCATGGCATGAAATCCTGGACACGTCTACATAGAAATAGTTGAATGAGCTCCATGTTCACCCTGAATGACCTAAGATGCCATCAGGGGATCCAGTTTGGTATAAGGCTAATATTGGATAAATACCATAGAATCAAAGGAGAATTCCTGCTGGAAGGGACCTCAGGAGTTCACTAGTTCAACCTCCTGTTCACAGCAGGGTTAGATATGAGATCAGAAAAGGTTACTCTGAATTTTATCTAGTCAGACCTTTAAAGCCTTCAAGGCTGGAGACTACATAGCATATCTTGCTAACCTCTTCTGCTTCATGAACATCCTTGTAGGGGAAAGAATTTTCCTTACATTCGCTCTGAACTTCTCTTGCTTCAGCATATGTCCCCAGAACTCCTTTTCACAATATAATTAGCAAATAGAATATAAAGACTATGTCCAGTGCCATTCAAATGACATCTAGTTGAAGTCCATATTAATGGAGAAATTGCCCTAAGATGGCAATTTAGTCTCTGCTGTGTCCACAGTAGGAGGAACAAGGTACCATCTAGACATTTCTATCTTTCTCCACTGTTAACAGAGTTTGCCTAGGGCAGGGGAGTTGGAGTTCCATGATCTTTAAGGACCCTTCCAACCCAAGTCACTCTGTGACTCTATGGTTTATGTTAGATGAATTTTTTTGCTAGGTTGAGATGAATCCCACCCTTTCAGAGGTTTATGGATCAGGGCACTCAGCATCCCCTTTAGTTGAGTTGGTGTCGATGGCTACACAGTTCAGACATTCAAGAGAGGAGGGCAAGACTGGAGATTACAGAACCAGAGGTTGTATCGATTCCTTCTGCTGAGCTGCTCTAACAAAGCTGATTTTTAATCCCAGTATGAAGGTACGTTTATTGGTTTTTAAATAGAACGTTCCAGTGCTAATGAAGTCATCAATATAAAATATATTGACTCTCATCACAATCAGTTTGTTTTATGCAGTGAGCATTTGTCTCTCCTTAAATCTGTTATATTTTCTGTATACATCAGTATGAATGGATGCAGTAAAAAGCAACCTGTACAACTTCGTTGAAAGTAATATATTTTCATTGGAGCATCTATACATAATGTAGTGACATGCAAGTTAGCAGAATAAACAAATAAACAAACAACAGTGAAACACTGCTTTGTTTTTTTCACTTTCTTGGCTTTCTTTAATGAAGTCTAGTAAATCATTGACAGCTCTGAATCTGGTTACTGCTTTGCCACTGTTGCAGTCATGAAATGCAGACATTTCTTGATCTCAGCAGTTTTATCACTTCGTTTCTCAAACATTAGTTAAAGACAAAAGCAAAAAGCTCTCTTGTAATAAGTTTGAAACTTGCATGACATCAAAGTAGATTTGACTTAAACATATGCAGGGATTGTAGATGAATAATTCAGAAGTGCCCCTAATTTGTCATTAACAGATGAAAAATGTCTATCAAATCAAGCTTCTCCCAGACCTCGTTATAGAGCATTATATTGTAGGTCATGATGTGCCACGTCATGATGGTGATATCTCTGATTACAACAAATGCTTATGACTATCCATGTTGAACTAGGATATGAAATGCCATGTCAGAGATGTCTTTTCCTAAACTCAGCTTTCCCCATGGGAAACTGTGCTGAAAACAAAGACTTTTATTGTTGAAACACCAGAACCAAGTTTTTGCTTTTACAGCTGCTATAGTTCAAAAGCACACCATTTTTTTTTCCTGAAGTTTAATTTTTACCCTGGGGTTTTAAGCTTCCCATAAGAAAAGCAATGTTATCTACATTAACTTTTTGATGAATATATAATTTTTCATTTGAGTATTATTCAATAGAAAAAAAAATAAAAACAACCAACCAATGGAAATATCTATTTCTACTAAAAATATGACCTTCATTAAAACAGTGCTTCATAATCATTCTTTTTGTAGCAATATGATCTTGTCAAGTCAAGAAATACCTCCCATTTAAAATTTACTATTTTGTTTCTCCTACATGCTTTCATAAGGTGTCAAAAATATTCTTTTATTCTTGCCAACAATTTACCAGTCCATTAGCTAGGTTTTGTGTAACTTTTAATTACAAAAGCAGTCATTCCATCTTTTGATTTCCAGTATCTTAGTACTTCATAAAAAAAGTAATCACTTGGAAGTGCTTGTAAGTTATATTAATCAAGAAATAGATCCCTAAGTTTGTGGAGTTTGTATTTGTGGGGTGCATATGTGTGTATGTGGGAAAGAAATCCAACTACCATGCTTTGATAATTGGATGTTAGAGAAATGTATGTAAACATTGAAAATATCTGTTTATGCTTTTTTTTTCCCCACTTTATTTTTCCAAGGAGTAAATTTTTAAGTACTCCCTGGGATTTTATGCACAGATTCCCATTATATGCTGAAATATGAAGCCCGACTTTGAACAAGTCTGTGTGCACTCTAGTTGCAGATAGGGATGAGAAAAGCTATGTAATCATGGCAAATGTGTGAAGTTGGTGGTGGCTCAACATCCTTTATTACAGAGTATTTCCTGTGCTGAGCACTACTAAGGAAGCTATTATAGCCCTCATATCTTCCCATGGTAAATCTTCTGATTCTTAACATCTGTGGAAAGAGTATCTTCAAATGAATGTTGTGACTGATTACTAATTTAGGCTGTAACCAAAAAGAGAATCTGTGTTCTACCAATCAGTGATGACAGAGAGCCTTTTTACCCTCAAATTAGAAAAAAAGGAACAGTTTCACTCTGACTTTGATGGAAAGAGAGGTGCTGTATTTCCGTTTACTTTAATTAAAATAACTATTTTAATCCACTTTTCAGAAATGTAAATCATTGCTCAGCATGGGTCTTTCAGCAAGACAGAGATGGCATAACTTCACTGACATCAATGAGGTAAACTGATTTGAACCATCTCAGAATGTAGCCAAAAAGGCAAAAAAATCAATAGTGAATAAGACTCTTTATTACTTTTTTAAACTGTGCTGCCACTCATAAGTTACAAGACAATGTCCAGTTATTTATTTTCTAAGATCAAACTTCACTATGGACACTTGGTTCTGCATCAAAAGCTGATATGGGAGGCCTTGAGGTCCTTCACCTCAACCTTTCTGAAGCACAAGTCTAATTGAAAGTTAGCAGTGTTGACCTTCTTTTGTGTGTTTCATTTTACACTGCAATGCCATGTTCTCTTTTATTGAGATGTCAAATCGAGTATATCAGAAGATTTCCCCATGTGGGACTTTCAAAACCTATGATTTAAACTTCCTCATTTTTCACCTGAGATAAAATGGTTTCAATGCTCCTGTCTATTGTAACTAAAATTTCCTAAAACCTGTCAAACTTCATGTGATGATCCAAGCTTCTAGAAACCACAGATTTAAATTCAAAAGGCTGAACGCTGTGGTGTCACTGAAATTGAAAGATATCTTCTTTGAATGGATGAAGCCATTCTGGACTTGAAGAAAACTGTATTACACAAATTTCTGCTAAACAAAACGTAGGGGGGAATCTACATTGTACTGCTCTCTCTTTAGTGATCTTTCTTTTCTGTGATGCCTTTTGTCTCAACTGGAACTACAAAGCTACAAAGGAGGGTAGTGGTTCTCTTGGAGTTTAAAGATTCCCACAGAAGGAATGGTTCACATGAAGTGCATGAAGTTATAGAGGAAGTACGAAGTATATGATTTGTGGAAATTGCATTAAAAAGAAGGTAGAAAATCTTAATAATAAAGTCACTGTGCTATTCCCTTTCACATGCTCCTCTGTAGATGAGGATTAATTTGTAGATGTAGATGTAGATTAATTTGTAATATGAACTTATTTAGATAACATCATTAAATCAATTTGATTTTAATTCTCATGATTCTACCTGTCCTAAAGATAGGTACCTGAATAAGAAGATAGAAAAGTTGGAGGGTTGGCTGCTCCTAATGCTTATTGAAGGTCAGTGAGAAGGAGTCCAAAGCAGTAAAACTAGAGATGGAAATTGCAAATATGGGTCTGAAGCAAGTAAAAAAATAAATTGTTTAGATCCATCATTTTTTGTGATGGAAATGAGAAGCACCCATGTGGGTTAGCAGCTCAAGGAATGAATAGAACATTTTTTTAGGTACTGTAAAATCTGGAAATTTGGCAACACCAGTACAAAAATAAAGATGAAAATATGTTACATGGAGAATTTTGAAACATAACACGCTGTGGAAACAGATTGTGAGCTGAAAAGATGCTTGTAAGCCATTTAAAAATATTTCAGCATCCATAGAGAGATCACAAAAGTGAATTGAGACGGCCCGTTTTTCAACCAGAAAATGAGAAAAAAGAGGGGGCAATTATTTTTCATGATGCTGCTTTATCAACAAATGAGTTGAAAATGTTGGATCTCAAAGGATCTCTTGCAAAGACACCAAAGAACAGTCTTTGTTTGGAAGCAAAGCATCCTTAAAATTGAGGAAGGAGGTGAATGTGGTGACATTTCTTAAGGGCTCACCAGGCAGGGACTGTCTCCAGGCTGGCAACTGTTTTACTGAGTTGTAGCATGGAAGGACGCAGCAAAGATCTGTTTGAAATTGGTAACTTGGTGAATGGGTGGGGAAACAGCACACAACAATCTGAGAGCATCAGTCCTAAGGGACTTGATGGTGTTGTCTCAAGCTCCCAACTACCTTTAGCATCCCATGCAAGTCAGGCTGGGCCGGGGTAATCAGTCCCATGTATCCTGGGATGACACCACAGCTCAGAGCAAGACACCCATCCCCGGTAGGTCCATGGGTTTTGTTTCGTGATGGGAGAAGCAGCAGTTTGTTGTAGCACCTGATCACTAAACTGGCCATGAGAGGTCAGCTCCGATTACATCTCCAACACATTTAACTGGTTTGGAGGGTCTAATCAGCAAAGTAACTAGGCTTGAATTTTCTAACCTTAACAAACAAACAAAATGCTTGTTTTTCTGGCACTCTGTCCCTTTTTGCTGTAGTTTCTGCAAACACAACAGTTCTTTCACTTTCTATCTGTACAGCTTACTAATACTGTTTCAGAATATGATAAAAATACTCCCTTCCCTCTCTTACAAGTTAATATATCACAGCAACTTTATTAGCTCGTTTTTACTGACGTTCTTTTCACACGGTTGATTTCACGGCTCCCTGAAAAAAATACTTTTGAAAGCAATATTTTTTCCTTTTTTTTTTTCCTAAATATGAACATTATTTTCTTGAAGTTATTTGATGATATTTAATGCCATTTATTTTAACTGTATCAATTTCTGCAAAGCATTCAGGGAGAAGCTGAAATCGCAGTTAAAAACTCTGACTTGTTTTTTTCTAGAAGCCGTGCGTTTAGTTCCTGTTTCCACCAATACTTTGTTTTAATTTTGATGGAATTGTGCAAATGCTTAGTATATTTTTGAGATGTACTGGGAAACAAATATTTAAGTAACGTCACCCAGTCTACAGCAATTAGATTTCCTACTCTTGCACTATCATTCTTTAGTCAAACTCAGATCTCCTTATAGCTAAAAGGCTGTAAACTGCTTCTACAGCTTATCTGGAAGAGAGTGCTTAGTAGAAGCTGAGCTTCTATTTTTGCTGTGGGCTGAAGCTTCACACTAATAACTCATACACAGAGGAAATGTCATATTAAATGAAAGCAGAATGTTCCTCTGTGATTGCTGCAGAGCCATGAGCCCAGTTGGTTGAGACACTCACCCTGAGAAAAAGGCTCCAATTACAAAAATTGTGTTTGCCTTCTGAACGCTTCAAACCCAGGCACCGTTTGTCTGATTTATCCCACTATAAGGGAAGGAGCTCCTTGGATATATATTTTTTTCCTTTTCACTAGGGTAGGATTTATTGCATCATCTCATGTTAAAAAATGGGGACTATATGAGGAATCTGGGAGGACTCTGTGCTCCAGTGACAGCAAAGACATTGCTTTCATTCTTTCACCTTCACTGCCACTGACTTTCTTCAAGACCTTAAGCAACATAAGGTTATAGAAAACCATTGTGTCTTCACTTTGAAATTATTCTTATTTGATTCTCATTTGATAAAGATTTATGCTTATACTTTAAAGAGTTCTTGGGTTATATGATGGGTCTTTGTTCTTTATTTATTGCTGCTGCAATAACTGTATAAGGATTTTTACACCAAAGTTTTGGATCAAATGCTTCTTTAGTCAAAATAAGATTAGATGCAGCAAAGGGTGTGCGGGTGACTTGCTGAGGGAAAACACAAATATGTAAAATGTGGTTAAGATCTGATGAGGAAGAAGTGGGATGACTGCATCTTAATATCTGCAAACATTTCTGCAGGCAGTTGGCTTCTCAGCATTTTAGAACTCAGGTTCTCATACCTTTTCTAACTGCAAATTTAGGATGCTAACTTTATGATTCTGTTTGTGAAAATCTCTGCTGAGGCTTTGGTATAAAGACAGTAACATTTACAGGACTCATCGGCAGGATTACATTATCCTCTTGCTAAATACAGCACACAAACAACAGCATAAACACCTCCCTCTCAGCAACAAACTGACGCTGATGTGCAAATGAGCTATTGTGTTCATTGTATCTCTCATAACTTGCACTCATTGCAGAGGTTGGTTTTTTTTTTTTTTCAAGGAAGAAAATAACTTCCTAAATATGAGGAAGATTACTACACACTGTGTACCTCCCTACTCAGCTGATGGCCTAAGGACCTCGGCCAATCTCAGTGTCACAAACGGTCAGTGCCATCAAGTTCACTCTGACAATGCAGAGGAAAAGAAGAGGAAGGCAGTTCTGTCTCTGTTGCTTCTGTTTCAAAGAGCCTCTGGAGATAGATTTAAGCTGGTAGCTGTAAACTACCTGAGCTTTCATCCACCTGCTGCTCACTTTATTAATTTTTATCTATTTACAGTTGCTTCTCACAGCTGGTATCTGCTTTTTAAGGTTAGACTTTTGGTTCTTCTCTGTGTTCTTTTGCTTTGTAGATGGATTCTTTTTGATAAATTCCTAGATAATATGACTTCATAAAGATGCATTTGCTGATAGCATTTGGCAAGTGTCACATGGAAGAGACATTTCTGTATATTATTGCAGCTCATGACAGTCTGATATGCCATTGTACTGAAGACTTTTTTGTGTTGAGAAGGATCAGAGTTCAGCAGAAAATGTTCATCTATCAATATTTTAAACCTGAAAAGTTATCCTAATTCATTTAACAGCATGCATGAAAAATGTGGAATCAGGGAAAGAATGCATGTGTCAAATTAGCATTCTCTAGACTAAAAATACATAAATGTGATTTAGAATCATTGGTTTTTCTGTTGCTGTGCTGAGGACTGGGATTCCCATGAGGTGCCATAGTTGCTGAGGAACATGTTACAGAGAGGCTACACGCGTTACTGGCTGGTACTTCTGATCAGCCACTTCCACTGATACACGGGTGACCTCAGTCTGCGCAGTCAGAACAAAACCTGTGAGTTCTGGGGCCTGGTGGGGTTTAAAAGCTGCACAAACAACTTCAGAGTTCATATCTCATCTTTTTCTGTGCATTTGTTAAAAATGCACCTCTTTAATGTGGGAACTCCCATCAGGTCCATTCAGACCATTGTTGGTCTGCTTTGCTTCCAATGTCCGCTGCATTTCAGTCATCTCTCAACCAGGCTGTTTGTGTGTTTTGTTCACTTGCAGAAAGTGATTATGTTCAGGAACACGCAAAGATGTTTCTACAGATACTTTTCAGTAAAATAACTTCACAAAGGTGATGCTATGTTTTCTGCTCAGCTTCTGCTCTGTTTCACAGTTAAATTATCTTGTTTTTCTTAATGCAGCTATCTTAGTAACTGTTAGTTTCAGAAATAATCTGTTTAAAAATTCATAGAGACACTTGCAAAAATTCAATTTACAAGTGATTTTGTATTTTATTATTTTGTATGTACTTTTAAAAGATTTACTGAGTTTAAAGCACATTCTTCATCCTTAAAATGGCCCCTCTGTTTCTAAATCTGAGGCACGTCACAACCATGAAAGAGGAGCCTTGCATTGCTCCTGCCTTTGATAAAAGCAGTTTATTTTTTTTTGGACAAATTGTCTTCCATTTCCAGTACTGTCAGTCTTGCAGCTTTTATGATCTTATATGTAAATTAAAAATTAAAGCAATCTTTTTGCAGATGGAATAATTGCACATCCAGTAGACTTGGTAAATAAAGCAGCTGATTGGAGAAGTGATTGCCTTTGACTGTCAGATTCTTTTTCCTATTGCTGAAATTACAGACTTCAGAAAACATCTGAAAGAATTAAAATCCAAGCATGGCTTTCATATTAGTTCTCTTTTCAGCATATGATTGTCACATATGTAAGGCTTTGCAATCACATTTATGGCGCTTATAAAGGAGGTTTGGAGTGAGACATTACTTTATAACAAAGAATGATATAATCCTAGTCTGGATGCACTGGAAATGGCACCAGTACTGTTGAACAGTGGTTGGTTGCTCCAGCTCGTTTTGCAGACTTACTAGAGAAGATAATGTGATGACAGTCTCTTGAAGATAACGGGATCCATTTTACTTTGGTTTATTCAACACCATGTATCTCCAACTGTGGAGCAAAGGGTTGCTGCTTGCTTCAAGAGGATTCAGTCCTCGTCTGAGCTCCATTCTTACAGGAATGTAAAGGGAAAATCCTTTTGTTTGAAAACTGTCCTGCTTGAATGGAATAACTTCCTGTGGCATGTTTATCCCCTGGTGTCTACCTGCTCTTTCCTGGATCATGGCCAGACCAGGAATGCTGGATCTGTCCTGAGCATGTGAGCTGTCTGTCTGAATATTCAAACTGGAGAATTACACAGTGGAAAACATTGTTATACTCTGCACTCCTACTGTGAAGAAAGGGAGAAATGAGCCAACTTGCTGTGAATCCATTTAAGCAGAGCTTCAATTTCAGAGTTGTGGTCTCGCCTTATACTTTTGGCATCCTAAAGTCTCACACTTAGCTGTGTACAGCTAATATATTGCTTTATTAAGAGTTTGCTTTTCTTAAACAGTGTCCTTTATTTGTTAATTCAAGGTCATTTGTTGAAAATAGAATTGCACCATAGCTTACAGAGACTAATTGTTGAAAAGTAGCAAGCAAAATTCTTGCTGAATCTATAGATCTGAAACTAGGTTTATCCTCAGTACAGCCACAGAGATTGATAGGTACATCACTGGCAGGATGAATAAATATCTCCTTTCCACCCAGCTTCTCATGACAGTGTAGAAGTTTCTCTGTTCTGCCATGGCTTTGGAATAGGAACATGATTTCCAGTCCTGAGAACATTTTTAGGATGTTGCTGCATGCAGTTGAATCTGCCGCCTCGTCCCTCTCTTTTGCAA
This sequence comes from Numida meleagris, assembly GCF_002078875.1. Classification (NCBI taxonomy): domain Eukaryota; kingdom Metazoa; phylum Chordata; class Aves; order Galliformes; family Numididae; genus Numida; species Numida meleagris. The sequence continues at coordinate 182,758,624 of NC_034409.1, read as the reverse complement.
GTGTGTTCCAAAATGTGACAAAAATGATTTAGGAAGATCTCAGGCCTTTGAATAGGCTGGGCCTGCTTTCCAAGCTGTTTGGAGCTTTGACAGGAACCCAGTTTCTCATAAAGCTCTCTCTCCTTGAGTAGTTTTATCTCACAGAGGACGACCCCAGTGCACTGAGAGGGTCTTCCATTCAGACTGTGGGGGCACAGTAGATCTATACATTTGTCAGAGCCAGATGCCAATAAGCCATTGATGATACAAATCCATTCAAAGCCTGTGGAGTGAGGTGGTCACCATCAAGCTGCTGCTCATCCACTGGTAGTACATATAGCCAAGAATGAGCATTAGAGGGTAGGGAATGACTCTTTGCAGATGCTGTGGTGGCCATGGGGACCAGTGTCTACCTTGGTCTTCCATGTGGATCATTCCAGTGGTAAAACAGGCACTATCTCATGTTCAGAGCTGGGATGCAAAATGATGTTCCAGTCCTTGGTTAGCATCTGGCACCCCACCTTTGACAGTCAGTATAGAGTTATCGGTAGGCTCACATTCTGCAAGAGATTTCTCTTTTTTCAATTACAAAAACTCAGTTATAACTCTTCCTGAGCCTGGTATGAGGTAATTTTTCCTTCCTTCACATTAATTTCTGTCATCTGCCCTTTTGTCTTGCTAATGATTCTTAATCAGTCTGCTGTAGCAGCTCTGGATATGCTACCTGGTTGCGTCCTGATAGTGCTTGAAGGTAACACGCCAGTAATACGATTCAATTGGAAATCTTCCTGTAGAAATAGCTCAACTGTAAGATTTAAAATCTAGATATGTTGGCCAGTCTTGTCACAAATAAAATCCTGTTCTTATTCCTTTAGGGTTAGACTTCAGCTTGGATTAAGCCCCTCCGCAAAAGTGCAAGATGAAATAAATTTTTATTTCATTTTCTGAGTTTTAACCATGGACATAAAGGGACACAGCTGACAAGAGGTGCATTTTTTTCCCCTAGTCCTGAAAAACAGTTTTCCAAATGACCTATGTACTACATTTAATAAGAACATATGGGTTTGTTTTGACATGAATGCCCGTGCCCTGTCCAAACAACTTCTTTGGAGGAGTTCAGCTTTTTTTCCCCCTTTAAATACGTATTTTTCAGAACGGACAGTCATAGGGGACACTCGGCAATAAGGCAAGATCATAGCCAGGGGTGCAGCAATGTCTCAGCTTTCTTGCCAGGTAGGGAAGCTAAGGGATCTCATGGGAGAGGCCAAGTGATTTGCTGCTGAGCTGAGTCAGAAGAAAATTATTATCCTACTAAGCAGGGGGAACTGAAGTTTAATGCAACAGTTTTCTCTCCATGGATTGATCTCAGAGCAGCATCACCCTGAGTAGATTTGTGCCTTTAGGACATCTAACCTTCACCAACTAACAAACCACAGATGGTGATAAATATGTACTTTAGTGCCCAATATTTAAAACTAATACTTTATCTCTTTTAAATACTGCAAAATCAAACTCTCCCACAGCTTCATTTCCTTAATTTTTAAATTCATTTGCATGTGATACATTACAAAATAACAAGTTTAGTCACCTTCTGATTTTGAGTCTGCTTTTGCATAAACACTTTTTTTTTTTTTTTGGCTTATTTGAATTAGCCTGGAAATCCATGCAGTGTTTCAGCTTCTGAATGATACATTCTCTCTCTCTCTCTCTCTCTCACTCATCCCTGTCAGCCTCTTCAGGCAGGGACTGGCTGCCACAGCAGTCTGTACTAAAGCCATGGTTCTGGATGATGAACCCTCTAACGAGTGAACTTTTTTTTTTTTTTTTAAATGCCACAGCAGATTCTCAAATTGTATTCTGCCTGTGACTCAGATTCCAAAAGCATCTTTTTGAATAATATCTTCAGGGTATACAGCTGTTGAAACTTCAAGAAGTGTGACAGTGCATTCAGCTTCTATCAATCACCAATAGATCTGACCTTTTTTTGGTTGACTGAAGAAAGAATTCTTTTGTAAGCACTTTTCCGCATCTCAGGGGAATAAAGCTTCTACCCCCCTCCATGTTCTTTGGTTTTTGGTGGAGACTGGATCCCTTCAAGCCTTCTTTCAGCTTGGGTAATTCATCACAGACAGCTAGACAGGCAAAGGTGCTTTTTTTTTTTTAACTGTTCTTGAAAGGAAGGTCTATCATTGCTTTGGGGTTTGGGAAGGTGACACTGGGCTTTTCCTTACACCTTGATTGCCCCTTTCTCATCTCAAAGCTATGGGAAGTTATTTCCTTTTTGTTTTCTGTCTTCTTCACAAAGGAACCTGCCTCTTTCATAGAACAAGCACATATCTGCTTGTATGTTTGTCTATTATTAAAATCTCATTTATTCATGAATAACAAGGACCATGGATAATATTTTACATATTTTTCAACTGAGAAAAATGGATTGGGGAACAAAACAAAGGTCATTATTTAGGTGGCAGGAGGATTTTGCAGGAACTCTTTCTAGGGACATGCTTTCCAGCAATCACATTATTAACAGAGCTAATAGTACAGCAACGCCCAAACTGCATGGAAGTCCCCCCACACAGTACAGACTCCCAAAACAGTTTGCAGGACACATCTTCCATGGTATTGTAGGTTGATATTTAAATCTCTCCCGGGCACTTCTGAAAATTTAGTACTGTGAAATTACAAATGAAAACTTGATGCATGGTAAAGAAACAAGAATGTAGCTCAAAGATTTTCTATGAATCTGCAAGCTTTATGTCCATACAAATAGCTTCTTAATCTCACAAATTCTATTGTCAATGTCCATTACACCATGATATGAAGTAGGCAGAAATGTAATGAGTGCAATGTAATGACTTCTTTGCTCTCTCATTTCTTTTTTCCCCCCTCTGGAACTTGGTCTATTTTTTTCCCTCTGGAAAGGTCTATTAAAAAAAAAATCAACATCATCATTAAAGAAAAGGAATCTATTACACCCATGCCCCATAGTTCCCATTCCTCTATCCAAAGAGGTCTGTGTTGGATATTTAATTTTTCATATTTATGATTTACTTCAGTCTTCTTCAAGACTTACTTAGTCTTGTCCAATTTCAGATCTCCCACTGGAAAGTCAAAAGCTCAATGAGACTGAAGACGTTGTTCCGGCCTAAAGTTTTTGGATAAAGAAATGCATAAAATTTAGATCTGTCTAGACTGTCACATTCTGCAAATTTATGTCAGATTTTGCCAAAGTGTCCATCTCAATCATCTCCTTTCACTTAAGACAGATTCTGGAATCCCACATCATTGAAACAATTTTAACACCATAACTATATATTTTTTTAAATAACCTTTCTTTCCTTCCTTCCTTCTTTCCTTCCTTCCTTCCTTCCTTCCTTCCTTCCTTCCTTCCTTCCTTCCTTCCTTCCTTCNTCCTTCCTTCCTTCCTTCCTCCCTTCCTCCCTTCCTCCCTTCCTCCCTTCCTCCCTTCCTCCCTTCCTCCCTTCCTCCCTTCCTCCCTTCCTCCCTCCCTTCCTCCCTTCCTCCCTTCCTCCCTTCCTCCCTCCCTTCCTCCCTTCCTCTGTTTTTGTTTTTCTTTATTTTATTTTCTCTTTATCTTTCTTCCTATCTTTCTTTCTTCCTTCCTTCCTTCCTCCTATTCTTTCTTTCTTGCTTGCTTGCTTGCTTTCCCACTTTTTCTCTCTTCCTTTCTTTGTCTCTCCCTTTCTATGTCTTTCCCTTTCTCTCTATCTTTCTTCCCTCTATTTATTTTCCTTAACAGAAAAGACAACTCTAAATTAAAAGAAAATGTTTCCTCAAACAGAAAAAAATACCTTATCTGACCGAAAGCAGTTCAACATTTTTGCAGGGGTGCCAGTGAACATTTATATTAGTTATTCGTCTAACTTTCCCCTAAGTTATTCCCCATTGTCATTGAACACTGAGTATTACCATCATTACTTCCTCCCCCCTCCTCCTTTTCTTGTCCCTGGAGAGGAATTATGGGGATAGGAGTAGTGCTGGGTTGTCCAGACTATTCTATTAGTTTCTTATTTCTTTTCCCATTATCTCTTTCTGTTCTGTACCTCATTTGCAAATAATGAAAAGGGTTTCCTCACTTCCAGCAAAGGTGTTTTATCTAATTGAAAGCTAACAGCAGGTGGTTCATGTAAAATCTCATTAGCCTGTGATTGTTTTTGACACCTCTTTGAAAGAATGCTACATTGCTTTACAATTGGAAATACTCCCTGTGTCTAGGTTAATTGTCATGGATTAGAACGTATGAAACACTCATTTTTTCTACATTTACTATAAAAGAAAGGATATTTTAGCTATCTAAGGTATTTTCATGATCTTCCTTACTGAGCATCTTGCAACACTGGTATCCTCACAGAATCACTTTCTGCTCAGGATGTGTCAGAGTCTGCTAGAGGGGGATGGAAATCAAGCAAAGAGGTTGGAGTTGAGCCATTGCAAAGTTATTTTGGCTCTCGTGTCTCTGAGCCCTAAATCATGTAGATAACCCAAACACATTTCCCCATTGCGACATAAGCAGTGAGCACATTTCTAAAATTCATGTCTACATCAGAACATGAAAATAAAAATCATCCTGGTGTGTCTGAATACATGCCAAAAGGCAATTTTTTTAATCCATGTAGAGAAGTCAAGGAGAGAGGAAAAAAAAAAAAATTCTACTTGGACACTGACGTGGAGAGAGGAAATTTACCCTTACTTTGTCTTTTCAGTGCCTGCTTCTGGATTCTTTCTTCTTCTTTATAAAGCTGAGCAAATCCTAATCTACTGGCATAGCTCCTACTTAGTGGCACAATGATAAGAGATCAATAAGTTCAAGCAGATTTGGTGTGACCATGAAACTCCTTCTGAGCCCTCCAAAAATATCGTCCAGGTCAATACTGCAGCATTTGATTACGTTAAGTACTATAATAGAAGTTCAGAAGGAAAAGTTCTCAGTCTCTTAATTGCAATGTAAATCTAGGGGACTGTCTTGAGCTTAAATATATTGAGTGGAATTAATGTTATGATTCTTTCAGAGTGATTACTATGGATGTATGGCCCAGAAGAGTAGTTATTTTGTGGGTTCTTTTTTTTGGCATACATTTATATTCTGATTTGTAATTATTGTACATCTAAAGCTTTGGAGGGATACTGTATGCGCTTACATAAACAAATGCATATGCATCGTGTAACAGAAAAGTATATAAAATTTTTGACACAACTGTCAGCACAGTGTTTATATTTGGGCTTTTCCTCATACATACAAAATGAAGCATGTGCAAGTAAGAAAGAGAAGATATCGCATAGCCCAAAGAGCCAGAAAAAGAATAGCTACAGTTCTCAGCTAGTGTCCAAATTGGCAGGAAAATGAAAATCCTGGCAGGCAAATCATTCTGGCTCATGAAAAAAAAATCTTAGTTACAGACAGTCATAGAAACTCAGCACGCAACACAAATGATTCCGTACTGTCAAAGAATTTCCAATTCACTAATGGCATTTTTGTTTTCCCAAAGATTTGACTGTATCAGCACGGGGATTCACACATCTTCATATTATTGAGTTCTGATTCTGCTCTTCACTGGCTGGTAAAACAGATTCTGAATGAAAGATAACTACTGGATGTATAATGTGATTTTCATAGTCTGATATCTGTTAAGAGTGACAAAGATATCTCCTCTCAGCATTCCCTCTAGGTCTATAAAATACTGTTTGACCCTGAAATAGTTTTCACAAGGTTTCCCTTCTGAAAAAATAGCCACACTCCACTCTTCTCTGTTGTTAAAGAAATGGTGGATCTACTATCCTTCAATTTTTGCTCCTTCTTTAGACTAAGGTAAAAGATGTCTCAAAAAATATTCTTCTAGCTCTATCTCCTGGATTTCTGAAATCTGTTTCTCAGTGTGGGGAAATAGAGAATTAATCTTTGGACAATGAGGACAGCAGTGCAGTTAACCTGATCTAGATATAAAGTAAGTACCTTTACATCTGAATAACCAGATTTGGTAAGATATTCATAAAATAGTCATATAAGGGTAATTTCATAAAGATTTATCGTCAAGTCTTTATTAGTTATTTCAAATGATTTGGCAGAATGCAGCACTTTTCACAGAATCATAAAACTTGGAAAAGACCACTAAGATCTCCTAGCCCAACCACCAACCCATCCCCACCATGCCCACTCACTGCGTCCCTCAGTGCCACATCTCCATGGTTCTTGAACACCTCCAGGGCAGCCTGTGCCAGTGCCTCACCACTCTTTCTGAGAAGAAATTTTTCCTAAGATCCAACCTGAACCTCCCCTAGCACAACTTGAGGCCATTACCTGTCATCCTCTGGCTGTTACGTGGGAGAAGAGGCCGACCCCCACCTTGCCACAACCTCCTGTCAGGGATTTGTAGAGAGTGATAAGATCTCCGCTTAGCCTTCTCTCCTCCAGACTAAACAATCCCAGTTTCTTCAGCTGCTCCCCATAAGCCTTGTGCTTCAGACCCTCATAGCTTCATTGCCCTTCTCTGAACACGCTCCAGGGCCTTGATTTCTTGTAGTGAAGGGCCCCAAACTGAATACAGTACTAGAGATGTGGCCTCACCAGTGCTGAATACAGAGAGACAATCACCTCCCTGCTCCTTCTGGCTGCGCTATCTCTGATACAAGCCAGGATGCCGTTGGCCTTCTTGGCCACCTGGGCACACTGCTGGCTCATGTTCAGCCAGCTGTCAACTAGCACCCCCAGGTCCTTTTCCTCCATGCAGTCCACTTTTGTTTGCTACAAGAGAGTTGTAACTGCTTGTTTGCGGTGAAGACAAGCAAATGTGACTATGATAAACATAAACACGACTAAAAATTGATGAGATACGTAATGAGTGGTTGTGTCTCTATTTCCGTCCCCATGAAAAGATGCTTAGATCTGACGCTGCTGAGAACCATATCAGGTCTCATTCCCCTCAAAATGCCACTTTTCAGCATCAGAGCCACTGAACAGAGCATAGGATGAAAGGGTGCCCATGGCTTGAAATTGGTAACTGTTGCTGCTGATGCTGGAGTCTTACAGATGTCATATACAAGGGAAAAAAAAACCACAAACAGACTGGGACAATGTTATGGATTAAATCAAATCAGTTTTCACAGAGTGTTTGTCTTATATAAGGAATTCATTCAAACTGACCCAGAGCAATAGCTGACAAAATGTTTGTGAGAAATATAACCATTATACACATTAAATCTAGAGAAGTATATATTGATTTTCATTCATACAAAATTAGAAATCTCCTTCTGTTTGCTAAAGCCATTATGCAGTTAGAACCATCAGAGTAAGCATCAGCTGGAAAACATCGTCCTTATAACATTTTTGCTACACTAGGATTAATAATGATTCTGAGACCTCACAACTTTGTGAATAGTGGAAGTGATTTTGAATAATTCCTGGAGGGTTTCATGAGGATGCTATTGACTTGAAGTGAGGTTCAAGCTGCACATACCTTAAACAATAGAAATAATTATTTGGTACATGGAAGTAAACTTGACACAAACATTGAAATAATCAGTGCTATATTAAAGAGAATTTGGCAGCAACAAACTGACTTCATGTTTCGTTTCTCAAAAAGCAGTACACATAGTGGTAAAACTGTGTTTCAACTAATGTTTGGAGCTGAGTTTGAAGAAGTATCGGTAGTGTGTGATTTGTTTCTGAGAGACACTGGGGATGGACCCATAAAGGCAACAGTCTTGTACATAGAAGAAAAACAGGAATTGCTTTGATTTTCTGAGTAAGAGAGCTGAAGTGAACTCACTGAAGAGAATCTTGTAGTCTGCCTCTCATAAAATGACAGATACCAATAAGTACTTTGTTGGTGCCTATTTGCCTGCAAGAAAAATGGAGGCTCACAGAACAGCCCATTCCACTCAGCAGAAGCTGCTGTTTGCTGGGATATTTCATGTGTGCAAACCAGCAAAAAGAGGTCACTGAGAGAAATTCCAGTCCAGTCACATTGCCAATGAGATGGATCAAGTTCAAGGGCCCCACACATTCCTGAAACCTATAAAGATGAGCAACTGTCACAGAAACTGAGTGAGAGGTACTATAATATTACTGATGAATACCATATGGTTCTAGCAATTCTTAGGAAACGTAGGTGAAATGACTCTCAGTGCATCTGAAAATAGAAGCATTAAAGTACAATTGGTATTCACTTTAATTAGTAAGGAATGGACAGAGTGATGAAAGTGGGGCTAAACCAGACCTTATGAGTCCTTATCCCAGGCAATGACTATAGGTAAACGTGGCAGGTACTTGTCTGACCTGTTCATAACAACCTTCCAAGAAAGAAAATTTCAAAACCAGCTTCAATCTTACCACCCCCACCAATCTGTTCTATTAGACACGTTTTCTCCCAACTACCTCAAATCCATTCACTAAATCTGTTGCTCTGTGACAGAAGAAAATTACTGAATTTTGTGGAGCTGTTTCTCAGTACTTCATTATCTTCTTGATGCTTACAGACTGCTTATTTTTTCAATATTTTTCTATTCAAGTTAAGTTGTTGAGTTGTGGCTATCACATCCTCTTATTTTATCCATTTTTAATGAACCATTTTTTCCTGGTTTCTTATGCAACGTCATTTGCTCTCCATGAGCTTTCTATAATAATTGCCAGTGGCATTCAACTTGCTGTACACAGTTTTAAAATACTGTCTTATGAATTTCAATAGACTTTCGAAGTTCAGTGAATTACAGGTGAAGATATTTTATAAAGATACTAAACTTTATGAAATTTGGGGTGAGCCTCTTCTCATTCTTGAATACATGCATTCATACATCTATTATAGAATCATAGAATGGCTTGGGTTGGAAGTTACCTCAAAGATCATCTAGTTCCAACTCCCCTACTGCGGGGGACTGGAGCTCTCTCTGTCTTTAATCTATATTATAAAAATCTGTCTATATTTATATACATATGTATATGCATACAAAAGATGTGTTCCAAAGAAAAATATTGTGTAAGAGTTGAAGCATCTTTGCATTTTCCCCGCAATGGGCATATTTCCCAAGTCATTGTAGATATGGTTTTAAAGCAATTGTTAAAAACTGTGCCTTTGGGGGTATTATTGTATTTCTCCATATGGATGTTGGAAAATCATGATGATGGAGAATAAATCTCAGTTCTTTTTCCACTTCCCATCCATCCTAATCCAGTTACTGTATGTAGAAGTCAGTGACAAATCTGCTTATCCAGTAGCATATGCTTCTAAAAGGGTAAAGGTTTTAAACAGAGAGATTTAGATTAGACGTTAGGCAGAAATTCTTCATTCAGAGGCTGGTGAGGCACTATCACAGGCTTCTCAGAGAGGTTATGGATGTCCCATCCCTGGAGGTGCTCGAGGCCAGGTTGGATGGGGCCCCAGGCAGCCTGACCTAGTGGGGAGCAATCAGCCCTTGGCAAGGGGTTGGAACTGGATGATCTTTAAGGTTTATTCCAATCCAAGCCACTCTATGATTTTACGAAAATCTTTCCAGTAAAATGCTGTGGCAGACAAAATTACTAGCTAAGTATGTTACAAATTCAAGGAGCTGAATCTATTATTTGGCGGGACAAGAAGAAGACCAACGAAGAGGTGGCAATAGTTTAAAGGTAAGGAAGTGAAAGAATTGTAAGGTCTTCTACCTGGTGAGGTCATCCCAAGGGAACCTTTCTTAGGTAAAACAGTGAATTAGGAGCTCCTTCATCCAACTTACATCAAAATTGTCTGAAGAGCTGTAAGTAATGCCATATTCAGTTGTCTCGTAACTCAAGAAATTTCTCTGGAGGATATTCTATGAAGAGGAACCTCAGATATGAAAATGATGAGGATGAATTGTTTTGGTATATTCTGAATCTGAGTCACCCCTTACTGTCACAAGTGAGATTCTTTTGTTACTGACAGCCCTCAGAAGGCTGAACTGATGAAAAATATCTTTCATAACTGCCATTCTTGAGATAAGGCCTATTTTCCTTCATGGAATATCCAAACCAAAAGTATTGCTGCCTGATCTAGCAAGAAAATCAACATCTTGTTTACCACAAAATTTAATACTCACTCAAAATGAAGCACAAAAACCTCTATGCTGCTTACAGAAATTCAGAGAATTTGTATCCTCAGGAAGTATGCGAGCAGACTCTCTGTCAGCCTTTCTTGTCTGCCAGAGCTACTTGAACATTGTGGGAGCCTCCACTAACTGACTGAAGTACACGCAGATTTTATGGGCACTATCCATGAAGTTATAAAGAGTCTTGTCCTTGGGGCTGGCAGAATTAAGACAGTTAGAAAAGCCTTGCATAAAATGTATTTACTCATTATCAAAAACAATAAATCGTATGAGGAGGAGAGCCAGGCATTTGCTTCTAGCTATCATATAATCTTTTCCCCCAAATCAATAGCCCATTACACAGCAATGCATCAGACAGCAGGCAGTTATATTGAGTAGTTATTAAATTAGACTCTCATCCATCCATATCTATTTGTATTTCATACTCTGTCCTATTTCTTATACAGGTCTAATGGTTAATGAAGCCACGGAAGTTTTTGTTGGTATTTCCAAAGGCAAGTGTGTTACTTGAGATTCTACTTGTCTTTTAGTGGCAAATAAACAATCAGGTCTTTCAATGTGCTTTGTAAAACAGTGTTTTGTTTTCCCAGTGTTTGCATTTTTTAAAAACATCTAACTGAGGTTTCCTCTATTTTTCATGTTGAAGGAAAACAGGAATTGCTTAAAAAGGCACTTTTAAGCCAGAATTGAATCTCTAATTATCAGAAGCATGCTCAATTATCAGTAAAGCTTTTCTGAACTATACCATTCTTCTGCAGGTTTAGATGAACATATCAAACAAAATGTCTTTTTTTCTTACACTTAAAGTTAAGGTCCACAGTATGTTTGTATACTCAGACTTTAAAAAAGAATAACTTAGGATATTTATTTAAGAGCTATATTTTTCTCCTTGGAGAGTTTTCCTCCTTAAAGGAATACTTACGAATACTTTCCATCTGAAATATCAAAGAGAAAAATGTTTGATGTTGTGCAGAGAACTTCCTGAATTTGGGATAGTAGAATTCAGGTAAATATTAAATTTCTTACAACATGAAAAATATGAGGATAGAAAAAAAATTGAATAAAATAAAAAAAGAAAAAGAAAAATCCAAGAGGAGTAAATAAATGAAGAGAGTCTCTATAGGTTGCTGAGTATCCACAATTATTCAATATGAACCTGTAATCCTCAGCACCTTCCTTTAGATTCCCAGAATCTCTGCAGATCAGAGCTATTCTTTGTGTGTTAAATGGTAGCAAGCATATACCTATATAGCATAGAAAGAATAATTTAAAAGCATAGAAAGTAACAGAACTTTGTTCTCAAAGTATTTGTGAACATTAGAAATGAACAGAGCACTGAGTATAATCCATTTCAAATAAAACTGCTTGCAAAAGCAAAGGACAGTCAAAACTGTATGAGGAAATGATAGATGTGAAAACAAAATAGAGATTCCTCTCAGGGTTAAATCCTCGACCTCAGTGCAATAGATCTGCTGAGTTAAGAGAGTGGCCATGATTTACAATAGCCAATGATTTGCCCTGTATGTCTTGTACTCTGACCTCCAATAATGCCTCAGACCATTGATTCTCTTTTTTCTTTGAGACATTGATTTCAGTGGGGAATTGTGCCCATGAATGTAGGGCAGAATATGGCCCCTTCATTTTGGGTTGCCATTTACCAGCCGTGGAAGTGCAGTGTATTAATCAGAACAATCAATAGTCCTCTGACCCTCAACTCAGCCTAGTCAAGTGAAAAGACACCATTTCTACCTTTGGTTAATCAGCTCCAAATATCTATTTCTGAAATAATCCCATCTGAAAAATAATTATCCTAAGGAGACTATGGCCTGATTTTCACCCTCTCAGGAGAGTCTGTAAGTGTGGAGGTTCTTCTGAAGACAGGGAATCTCAAAACCCAAGGGAGTATTTCTGTTGTGTGCAATGACATGTGGGTCAAGAATTCAAGGATTTCTAAGTTACTTTATTTGTATGGGGTCTCTGTTTGAAACAGTTCAGGCAGGAAGCAATGGCTTGCCTTAACTGTGATGGTAAAAGACAGAAGTGTAGCAGGATGGTGGGAGGAAAAAGAGATGAGCTTGGGATGACAAGGCTAGGTTGGCATGTTTGCTTCAGAGTGTTGGATGATGGATGTGGGCAGCGTGGAGACTCACGCAGCAGTCAGCGCTTACCAGTTATTCCCTTGTTACCTACTCAATGAATCAACTTAATGAGAAAAAGTGAAGTTCAGCATTTCAACAAACACTTTCATACGACACTTCTGAAACATGCCTTATTATCTGTTCAAACTGTGGTGCACTCATTTTCTCTGACTGACTCACAGAGAGAGAGGTACATTTTTTTGTTTATTTTTTTTAAATTACTATTTACTTTTTTTTCCTTTGTTGGTCACTTTAATGTCAGTGGATATTCCAGGCTTCTCCCTCCTCCTAGGGAGAATGTGAGTAAGAAATAGAACCTTTTTAGTACTTTGTATTGATGGTTTAATTCTTTAATATAAAATTATTGTTTCTTGCAATTTTTGTTATGAGCATTTCTATCCACTGGGAAACCAACACCACATTAACAGAGATGTCATCAACAGTGCTGGATTGTTTGATTAATTCTGATATCCAGTGAAATTAAGTTTGGACAAAATGTCTTTTTGTTTTCCTTTTCAGTTATTTCTTTCCTTCCTTATCTACAATTTTTGCAGCAGAACAAAGTCAATGGCTGGTCAATTATATTAAATAGTCTCAAACTGTCATAGGATCAAGTAAATCGGATCTTTTATTACAATTATTATTATTGTTATTATTATTATTGACTAGCTAATGGTTACAAGAGTTAAGAGAAGGAAGCAGATTGAGAATATGCTGTTGTAAACTAAATTCTTTTTTTCTGCAAATTTCTCTGATTTAATTGAAGAACGTAGACTTCAATTCTTGTACATCACAGCTTCTGTATTCATTTTAACTAGCTCTGAAAGAAAGTGCCAGTATATTGAGATGGTCCAATTAAATTTTGTTGATGCTGTGAACTTCTTTATGGCTCAGCAATGCCACTGCTGGCAATTAGGCTAACAGTATAGCATACATCACTCAGAAATAATCAGTTGACTTTTGCATGGCAATGTGAGGGAGTTTCGAATGTTAGGTACTATTCCAAACAAACCTTTTCCAATTATTCCACATCTTTTCAAGGAGTGTGTCCATCTTCATTTATTTTACTCAAGGAAGTAAAAGCTGGGTATTAGAATATTTTATTACATTAAAAAGCATGTAGAAATCCTGCAAGAAGCAGTTATAAAAAGAATGGATATGCTTATTTGGAGGATACAAGAAAGACATAAAAATACATCATTATTTCCCTTCTTCCCAACCCTGAAAAAAGGAGATGACATTTTGAAAAATATAATGCTTACTGAGTCATTTCTATGCACTCCATGATCATCCTAATTTCATCTAGAAGCTGTGAAGCCTTAGATAAAACTGAATAGCTGTAGGGTGATGTGCCCAAGGTGATAGGAAGATCAAGAGAGGACAGAAGAATGAGAGGAAACAGATGTATCTTTATATTCTGATAAAGTTAAATCAAAAGAATAAGCCCTATTTTTTGCTTGTCAGACTATTCTGTACCCGAGAGGCTTGGCTTGTCCAGTTTCTGGTCTCAATGAGGAATGATTGGTACTTCCCTACTCTACACAGTTTGTATATGATATTTCAATCCCTGCTGACCTTTATGTTCTTTTGAACTCAAGGAAACTTGGATGAACTTCTTAATTCCTTGTTTCTATATGCAGTTATAGATGAAGACTGCAATTATTCCTCTCTCCCATCTCACTTTGGCCCCAGTTGGTGGAGAACAAGAGATTACAAAAGATGTTGGAAAAGCTTTCAGAGTAAACTATAACATCTTGGCACAAAAATACAATCCTCAGATTATCCTTAGGTCAACAGGTTCTATTGTTATCCATGCTGGTGCTTAAACAGATTGTTAATAAATGATGCACCTGTAGATGGTGCTCAAGATGGTGCACTGGTGTTTTGTGCAGCCAGTACACTGAGAATAGGCAAGATAATTGCTGCCTAATATCAGTTGTTTACAACGGAGACATTCCAGAAGAATGCAACACTGTTTGCTCTAAATAGCTGTTTCAGAAGAGGTTGTAGTGACTTTCCTGAGTATAAAGGAAATCTAGATGACTAGGTTAGATCTGAGCGCACTACTGACTTCTACATTTGGTTGGATGAATTGCACCCTATTTTTTTCACAAAGTCTACTTCTCCCAAATGCACAGACTTCCCAAGAAATGTAATAATCATCTCATCAAAGTCTTTTTCTTCTTTTAGTAATCATCAGACTGCATTTGAATTTACCTCTAAAATAACAGTAGAGGTTAAATTGCCATTTTCAGCTGACTCATCACATTCAAAGCTGTGATTCAGCTGATGAAACCTTTGTATTTAAGTGAATGTATCATTAGAAGCAGAAACTACTGCAGCCTCAAACTTCTTCATTTGAAGCAGACCTGAAGCAGAAAGACATGCACTGACTGAACTGTGCTTGAAACATTATCACTGCACTGGTAATTTATTCTTTTTTTCTCTTTTTAATAATTTTCCTTGTTTTCAAGTCCTCAGTCTGTTTTTCCTCAGTTGATAAAGAATTTCTGCCAGATTCAACACACCCCTGGCTTCCTGTGATATGTTTTGCATTCTTCTTCTGCCTCGTGTGAAGGGGAAACCATGATTGCATTGCCGTAGCATCAAGCTGTCTGTTAAGGGCGTATCTGCACTGAGCACCGTGAGGACAGTCTTCCTCGACTCAGGCACATGGAGCAACTTCACCTCAGGACCCTGGTGACTGATTTATTAGGACCCTGGTGCCTTGTGGGGATCAGTTTATTTCTTTTCTTTTTTTCTTTTCCTTTTGATGCATCTAGCTATCTCTCAGACGTCTGCTTGTTTAACGCTTGCTCGGGTGATTTTTCATTGCATTACACAGCGTGGGCATTTGTAATGGGCTTCATCTCACCCAACAATCTGAATGAGAAAATCTACAACTGAGCTGATACTGATTTTTTTATTTAGGACTGCAAAAGGAGGCTGCCTCTTGCTGGAAGGTATGACTTGCTCATCTTTCTTCGTGGATGTCTACACATGCGGATACCTCTTGACAAGATGTCCAACGTGCCACGTGTTGCCAAGCATCTATCTCACTTGTTATTTCCAGGAAGGAGAAAGGCTCCTCTGCTCTCATTTGGTTTTGTCACCACAGATGCAGTGACGGTCTTTCCTCTCCACTTTGACTTTTGCCCTGTGACCCCACCTCTTGGCTGCCAGAAAGACAACATCCAAATATCTCTGCAAAACACTGATTCTAAAAAATGTGAGCATCCTCAGATATGAAATTGAGGGCAAGTCACACTTTCTGCAATGGGTTTTTAACAGACAAAGTGTTCCAGAACGTTCTGTCCTTTAGTAACAGCATAAGTTTTCCTATTAGTATATAGGTCACTGACAAAACTGAAGCGTGAAGTCAGACAAAATCTTGCTCCTTCCTTTCCATCTTCCACTGGAAAATTTGAAGGTCCTTGAAACAGTTTCTGACATACAAGCAGTCAGCAGTCTCCTGGATTTTGAAATCACTAAGGTAATAAGTATGGAAGATAAGAAACTGCAAAATGATGGAGATGAGGATAAAAAATATACTCAGCAGCCATTCTGGATGGCATAGCAAAAAATTCAGCTCTGATTTACTAGAGACTAGCTCAATCAAAATCTGTTTATCCACTCATGCCTGTAGTAGTGCTGCACTGAGAGAGGATTCCCATGGACTTATCGTTATTCATTATTACTCATTACAAAAATAATACATGATGAATTTCTATGCCCATTAAAATAAGTGTACGGTGCATACTGAAACTGTAAATGCTGAAACAGTACTGCAATTACCTTGTGTTTTTCCTTTCTTCCTGTTCTACCTAGTCTCCTCTTTTTTTTTCTTTTTTCTTTTTTTTGGACTCATTTTAGGGCATATTAGGACATAAACATTGTCAAGTGCCAGTTAGCTCATCTTCAATTTAAAGTTCTGAAAATTGCAAGTACCTGAAAAAATAATGGTTTCCTTCAGTGTAACCAGTGCCATAGGAAATGAGGGCTGGAAGCATAGTCCATGGTATCTTGTCTTCCCTACTGCCTTCCCCCCTTCCCAGACACCATCCCTGTACTGTGAAATCAAAATCAAGTTGCCCTACTAAGGATGCAGTGCTTGAATATTCCCCGATCACTTCATGTTACACTTTTGTCAACATTCCAGCATGCTGATGGCTCACTGCCATTAGTCAAAATCAGTCCAAATAGATTATTTATTTTCAGATTAGTGAAATCACGTGTGCAGAGAGATGTCCTTATATCTTCAGTGAGCCAAAGCCAGTGTTTCGGGAGGTCACTTTGCATGAAGAAGAATTTATTTTTCATAGCTCCTCCTATCTCAGGCACTATCTGTAAAAATCAGCACTAGATATGCTCTATGGTTTTTTCCTTTCACATCATCTGTGCTCTATTCAGCCACTGAAGTGGGAATCTGGAACCCTAAATTCCCCTCCCAAGAACCCCAAACAAGTTAATAAACCGCGATGTGCTTCAATTTTACCTCTACACAAACAGGGAATATATGATATTAAATTTCTTCATGCAGCTATTATGACTTGACACATTAAGCTTTCAAAATGACTTTGAAATAAGGGAATAAATAGTGCTCTAATGTTGTTTTGATATTACAGACATATTGTTTTAACAATCCACGTATAAAGTGGTGAAACACTGGCACTGATTGCTCAGAGAGGTGGTGGGTACCCCATCCCTGGAGACACTCCAGTCAGGCTGGACAGGGCTCTGAGCACCTGATGGAGCTGTATGTTTTCCTGTTCATTGCAGGGAATTGGACTAGATGGCCTTTAAGGGTCCCTTCCAACTCAAACAACTCTATGATTCTATTCTACGATTCTTTTGTAGACCATAATTTCTCTCTTCATATCAGACCAACTTCCCTTCCTTTTACCAAATTACTCTCCCCATCCCTGCACGGATCAGTAGAAAAAACTGAAATGGACCAAATTTTACCCCACTGCACAAAAATGGAGTTGCATCAGGGATTCATTTTTTCCCCAGCTGTTTTCTACTGTTAGATCATAAACTACTCAAGAGCAGGATTAATTGCAAATCTTCAGAGATGCTGTTAAGAGGAAATCTTATGCTTTATCTGAAGTCCGCTGTTCCTGTCTTGGCCTAACAAAAATGCCTGCTGAATAATAATATGTCCCTTATTCTCATTTGAATCCTCTAAAGGTCAGTTTAAGCAGGCTGACACAGCTATAACTAGGAAAATTTCTCAAACTGATGGCTCATTTTCTTTGGAGAAGGGTGTTTAGTCAACAGATAAGACAGTAGTATGGGCTCCACTGCGTATAATTGATGGTAGCAAAGCACTGTCAGAACTAATGCTTCCACAGGCCATCCTGTCTGCCCTGGAGACCTGGCAAATTTATGGTGATTTCTCGTTTTTCTCATCGTCATGGGCTGTAATTCCACCTTCTTTGTAGTTCACAGCCCAGTTTTTTACTTATGTTTGCACTATGGTGAGCGGTTCCTATAGTATTTCTGCAGCTTTCAGCTGATTCATGGCACTGTTCAGATGCCTGCTTTCAGCTTGTTTTGGCTGAGGGAGGGAGCTTGAACCACTTCTGCAGTGATCAGCACAAATCGGAACATAAATAG
This sequence comes from Numida meleagris, assembly GCF_002078875.1. Classification (NCBI taxonomy): domain Eukaryota; kingdom Metazoa; phylum Chordata; class Aves; order Galliformes; family Numididae; genus Numida; species Numida meleagris. Next base: position 182,740,811 of record NC_034409.1, on the reverse strand, counting down.
GTGGTTTGAGCCAACCTTTTTATAGTAAGAGAGCTGAAATGCAGAGCAGTGGTCACTTCCTACAGCAAAAGCAGTAACTTCTTAATAGTTGTTAACATAATTGCTGAGATCATCTTTACTGCCATTATGGTGCGTGGAAGAAGATGAATCAAACCTAGAAAAAGTTGCATTAAATAGTTTCCTGAGCATAACAGCCTTGTTTGGGATCTGATCTATTTTTAATTTCTTTTCTTTCCTTTTTTGATTTAATGAAAGCAAGATATATCTGAGTTTCGCTGTTTTCTTATATATAAATGAATTCAAAAATCGTTCACAAGTGTATTTAAAAAAGCAAAAAACAACAATATTCCTGATGTTGTTTAGAGACCATTTTTTTCTATAACAAGAAAGTGCAGTTTCAATCCTTGCAGATACACCAGGAAGTTCTTCCTGCAGTATGACTGGCAAACTTCTTTTATGTTATAGCAGACACACATTTGCTTCCAGTAACTTATTGCATAGCCATGATGAAATGCATTCAAGTCTTATGGGAAAGGGGAGTTGGAGCATTTATATTTTCATAAATCCTTATTTAGAGATTTGCTCAAAGGGAAACTTCAGTTTACTTTCTTCCATCTTATTGCTGGGTTGAAGGTTTGTTTTTCTTCTTTGTGGGATGTTTTGATATTCTGCTTTATAAAAAACTCCTCATCTGAGTGATATATCATGGAAGTGGAGCCATGCGGCGCTCTTAGAAAAAGATTTGCTCTTCCAGAGCATTCCCAGATACGACTTACTGAAAGCAATTCCTTGTCTGAAACTACCTAAAAAAAATGTCACCATGTTTATTTCTGTAGGAATAATTACTGAAGAGAAAATTTTCAAATTCTTAAATCTAGTATGAACTTTTTACTGTCTTAGTTCCATCTGCTTCTGTATATACCCTAAAGTGCCCCAAGCTGGCAAAGTGAGGGTGAACACTTGAGTACATATTCAAAGTACTTATTGAGTACTTATTCAAAGAATAAGTAATTAGTTTAATGGTAGCAAATAAATAAAAAATTACTTTCATTTTTGTTAATTGGAATACACATTTTCCATTTTTTTTTCTCACAGTGCATCAGGGAATTTTCCTTTTAATTTTTTTAAACCTACCATCAGGACTGCAAGCATATAATTCACAGATGTCACGACCCACATATTAAATAGTTTGATAAATGTGGTTTTGGAATTGTTTGGAAATAAAAAAAAAAAATAATACATCTTAAAAAGCAATACCAAAATTATAAGAAGTACATTTAAATGTACTTTTCTTGGCTTAAGCTGTTTCAGTTAGTTTTCAATTGTTATGCTAGGGATTTCTGTTTATTTTTTTCAGATGGAAGATTGGCTGTACGTGACTTACCCTGCTTGCTTTAGCCCCACATCCTGCAGAGCATTCAGGCCCCCGCAGTCCACAGAAGTCAGCAGCACTAAATCCTCTCATGAATGAGACCTTACAGTTTTTGTGGTATAACTGCTACAGGACAACAGTTTTGGATACTGTTTGTCATAATTTTTGCTGATACTAAACATGGCAAGATCAATATCTCATGGAGGAGATTTTAGCTGCCCTCTCAGCGTCTCTTTTATTTAATGTGTCAGCTCAGTAGCCTCCCACAGATCTCAGCTGAATAGGAAAACAAGAGGTGACCTGTGGTCCATCTGCCTCCAACAGTGACCAGAGGAGAGGCTGTTCAGGGGCAGCATGCAAACCCAGCTGCTTCCTGTGGTCCCTTTGTACTTCCCAGCATCCACAAGTGTTGCAGCAGGAAGAACAGTGTGTACATCCCTGCCTAGCAGTTCCAGTTTCTTGTGTCCATGAATTTGTCTGAACTCTCTGTGAGCCTGCTGATACTGTTTCCTCAGCCTCCTGCGGCAGTAAATTTTACAAATTCACTACCTGCTGTGTATAGAAATACTTTCTTTTGACTGTTTTAAGCTGATGTTTTTTAAACTAGTTTCTGCAAGTGCCTCCTAGTCCTTGCATTGTAGAATTTGATAAACAACTGTTTTGAATTCAGCTTACCCACTGTTTTTGAGAGTGTAAAATTTAGTTGTGTTCATCCTCCCTGAGCTACAAACTCTAGCACCAGAAAGTTGAAGCAAGTGATTTCTTCTTTCTTCTTAGAATGATAGTTTGAGTTGGAAGGGACCTTCAAAGTTCATCTGCTCCAACTCCCCTGCAATGAACAGGGACACCTGCAGCTCCATCAGGTGCTCAGGGCCCATTCCAGCCTGACTGAATATCCCCAGGGATGGGGCATCCACCACCTTTCTGGGCAACCTGTGCCAGTTCCTTACCACCCTCACTGTGAATTTTTTTTCCTTCTATCCAGTTTAAATGTCCCCTCCTTCAGTCTGAAACCATTTCCGCTTGTCCTGCCACAACAGACTCTGCTAAAGAGTCTGTCCCCTTCTTTCTTGTAGCTCCCATTTAGATGCTGACAGGCCGCTCACAGGTTTCCCCAGAGCCTTCTCTTCTCCAGGCTGAACAACCCCAGATCTCTCAGCCTGTCCATGTAGGAGGGATGTTCCATCCCTTGTATCATTTTTGTGGCCCTTCTCTGGACGTGCTCCAACAGCTCCATGTCTCTCCTGTACCGAGGATTCCACATCTGGACACAGTACTCCAGGTGAAATCTCAGTAGCACAGAGCAGAGGGGCACTTCTGAGGTCCCCACTGTGCCCTGCTCTAGGTCTGCAGTGCAGTAAAGATGCTCTTACACTGAAGGGAGCTTAGGACATAACACCAAGTTGGTGGCAGCTGGAACACTTGCCTTGTGAGGAGAGACAGGGATCGGTCAGCATGCAGCAGAGATGGCTTTAGGTGACCTAATAGCTCCCTTCTGATATGCAGTGAGAGAGTTTAGGGACTCTTCTCAGAGGTGTTGTGATAAGGTGAGAGGCAACAAACACAACTCTGCAACAAGGGAAACATGACTGGATGTAAGGAAAACATTTCATGGGGTGGGAGGTCAGAGGCCCTAAGAGGCTGTGGAGCTTCCACCCTCAGAGGTGTTCACATTTCAGTTGGACACAGCCCTATAAAACCCAGTGCAACTTTTAAATTGGCCCAGCTTTGAGCAGGGTTGGGCCCAATGGACTCTTGAGGTCTCTTCCAGACTCTTATGTCCATCATCTTTTATTCTTGGACATATGATTGGCAGACAGTTTTTTGAAACACTGTGACTGATGGCTTTGAGGAGTGGATCAGTCTGGTCTGATGAAAGCTGAGATGCCCTGACCAAATCCCAGGTCAGCAGGTTCAGAGTAACATATGCTTACCTCATCTCTTACTACCAACCCGACACTTAGAGCTACAGCAGCACGCAGTGCAGCCTGAAGGACCAAAATGCAGTCTGGATCTGCCTGCAAAAGTGTTCAGCTTTCCTCCATCTCCAGTAGAGAAGCATAAGCCTGCCCAAGCTGAAGGCTGGAGGAATTTTATCAGTGGGTTAAAATTTATTCCATCATGATATTTTGCTTTAGTCAGAATATACTACAACAAGAAGGTAATAAAGAAAAAGCTTTTCCATACATTTCATCACAGGTAAGTAAGGTGAAAATAAATCAGTACAGAAACATTGCCACTTTCCCTCATCTGTCACCCTGAAGTCAGGGTGATTTTTATCTGCTTTTCCTGCTGTGCTGATGATTCCTCCACACAGTCTTATGTTTGATTTCCAGCAGTCTCAGCACTGGTCCTGTTACACTTCAGCTTGGCTGTCTGCAGCCCCAGCTGCTATGCTAATGCTTTCTGGTGTGTATGCAGATTGGGCCTGGCATGTCCCCAGAGATATGTTGTTCCAACGAATGTACAAAAGGGATAAGTCATCCTTTCCCTCCACTGTCCAGCTCCACTTTGATTCTCCATTTGTGTTTGTTTGTGAGTGTCATGCAGTATCACTAACAGCCCCAGGCTTCAAACTGGAAATTCCCACATTGCTATTTAGATTGAGGCATCACCAGGAGGCCCCAGTGGAGATCAGAAATCTGCTATGCTGGGGCTATGTGGGCATCTGTTGGCTGCACAGAGATCCCCAAAACAGCACCAGACGCATTCCCTCTGGAAGCATAAGCAGATCTCAATGAGCACTGTTGCAGGTGGACTGAAAGCTGCGGAGGGAATTGGTAAGCTGGGAGGCAGGCTTCAGCTCAGTAGGAGAAGTGGTTTTGGCATATCAGTTAGCATTTCTACACAGCGTGCATCCTGTAGTGTGTGGGTGCACCCAAAAAACCCACGTGAGCCTGAGGGTCCCTGCTGTATACCCACTGGGTGACGTGGACATGCTTGCTGCTCCTGCCTGGCAAGTAGAGGCTGCAGGAGAAATTATTTCTTTACATTTCCATGGTTATTTTTATAAGTGGGAAACAATTTTATACAGGGAGACTGCAGGTCAGGTCCTGCATCCATTTGCACCATTGCCATGTCACTGCTTTGACTTCAGGTGTGAAGGACTTGAAAGAATTCTGGATGTAACTGAACCCCCACAGTCAGGGGATGCTCAGAGCAGTGTTTTATTCATGCGGTATCCTCTCCTTATCATCAAGGAGTTAGCTGAAAGCTGCCGTCAAGCCTTGAGGTATTTGTCTTTTTAAATAAACACAAAAGGTAAAAATGCACAGTTTAAAAATATGCATTCATAAGCAGTGACTTATGCTTAAAACAAACACAGAGAATCACAGTTGTGTAATCGTTGCTAGAAAAAGGACTAAGCATCAACCATTTCAGAGTATACCTCGTTTCCAAGCTTGCTGATATGCAGCCATGTAAAAGGTGCTCAAACACCTCTCACAGCCCGATTAGCCTAAGGCTTGTGACAAGAGGACGTTTTTTCTTGTGCTTTCAAGGTGAAGAGATGAAACAACACAGTGAAAACAAAACCCCTTCCCCCACCATTTTGCATTTCTCTGGCTCTCCAGTGAGAGCTTCTGGCAGACTTCTTTCTCCTCAAGGAAAAAGAATAAATCACTGAAGTAAGCTATGAATAGAAAAAACAGCACAGTGTGCAGGATGATTTCGAATCAAGAGAAAGTGAGAAAATTTCCAGGCACAGCACTTGTTTACTTGCCTGAACTGGATTCAGTGAGAAATGCCTTCTGAAAGCATTTGTGTTTACTGTACCTAATTGATAATCAACCAACATAACATCTATTCCAGGTTGGTGTCTGAAGTATCACATTAGTTTGTTGTGTTTCTTTGACCTTAATTTTAATTAAATGTAATTGTTTTGGCTGCTGCTTAAATATAGCCGGTGTGTTCCAATAAATCACTTTTAGATATTTCATTAGCGGTTAGTTCTGAAAATCAAATTGAGCTCTGGATGAAAATGCATCTTGACTCTTTTTGCTGGTGTTTACTTAGCTAGAACGAGTTACAGGGTAGGAAAACATTTAAGTGGGTATTTTATTTTTGAGCAATTGACGCCCCCTCCATAGAAACTGTGGCAAAGGTGTGTAGGAATTATACTGTAGGTGGAAATAGAATCATAGAATCATAAAATCTTTTGAGTTGGAAGGGACATTTAAAGGTCATCTAGTCCAACTCCCCTGCAATGAACAGGGATGCCTACAGCTAGACCAGATAGATGATGATCTCCTGAAGTGTTGGTGTCTGTTGTCCTTCCAAGAATCAGTTCAGAAAGAAGCATTGATATGAAAGCACCTTTTCTAGAAAAAGAGAGAAGTGGGAACACCCTGACTTGTTGGCTAGCTAATGACAGTAAGGATAAAAAGTGGCTCCTCCCAGAGGTTCCCCAAAGCCTGCTAAGTGAGAGAGTGTGTGCAAGTGATGCAGAATTCCTGTTCCTTCATGCTGCTCTTTAATGTACTGTGTTGGGACACTTGTTAAAAGCTTTATCATTCAAAGTCTTGTATCTGATAAATTGCTAAGTGAAGCTGTAAATCTGTGGAGGATTTTTCTTGTAACTTTAAATTATTTCATTTCAGTGCAGTCTTCCTTCACTCAGATCATACTGTTGCCTGATACAGGCCTGAGAGTTCACTTTCTGTAAGGACAAGTGATGCTTATAGCCAGTCTTTAGACTTTTGTTACATGACTAACAAGTGAAGGACTACCCTGTGCCTCATCTGCAGAGGATTCCTTTTGTGGGCTATTTATTTCCAGTTTGTTATTCCGTAGTCATTACCAAATTTGACAGATACTAACTTTAAGGTCTGTCTCCTCTGACTTTTACCAATGTGACCTGGTAGATCATGCTCTAATGTAACATCAGTGAAGAGCAGAGTGCTGCACCAGTCTTAACACTTTCTTCAAGATGCACAGTGGACCCGATCTTAGTCTTACTTCCTTCTCATGCGTTTACCTATTCTATCCAAACCTTCAGAAATTCAGCTGAGGAGATAATGAGATGGCAAAGACCTCTTATTTGCCTACAGATTTACACAGACTCAACTACACATTTTCTTTTCAGGCCTGTGACTAAACTGCCTTACTGACTTGTGTTCACTATACTCCCATTTCCAGTTCCATTTTCCAGCTTCTGAATTCCTCTGTTGTCACTCATCCTACTTAATCTTTCCAACACTCATTCCACTTCATTTTCAACCATCGTCTCCCCATTTGCCCAGCTCATACTCATTATGCTCATTCTTTGCACCTCCAACCGACAGCTACCTTAATTCTTTTGGGCTTCCAGTTATAAAAAGGCTTCCTATTGAACAAGGCGCATATAAAATAGTTATGTATTTGTATGTGATTGGAAAGCAGAGGGAGAAGGACTAATTCATTTCCAAAAATAGTTAGAAACTGAGAATTCAGTCTTTGCTTAAAATGAAACTCCATTTTTAGACCTGTCAGCCAGATTTTGAAGAATAGATTAGGGCTATGAGTTTAAAGCCTACTTGTAAAGTTTTGTTTGTTTAAGCTTGGTATCAAATATACTTTATCTTCTCAATGCAATGATTTCAAATGATTTTGAAATCACTGATTCTGAGGGGATTTTCCAGTGGATGGGATCTGTCCTTTCTAAGACTGATGTCTGATTACCTTCAGTATGGTCGCATTTATACACAATTTAAAACTCTTTGGAAAAAAACATGGTTTTCTATGAATTTCTGCAGCATGCAGCACAATAACCATAAACTTTTTGATTATCAGATATTACTAAAAAAAACCCCACTACTTTATACCAAAATTAATGTCTTTAAATTACTATTTGGTATAAAGTGGGGTAGCAGAATCAGGTAATAGTCTAGTCATTTGCTAGAGTGATTGGATTGTTGTATGTGAATGAAATTTGAATTAATGTCCAGAAGACAGATACTTCCTTTCTTTAAGTGTTTTGGAAAAATTTAGACTTATAAGGGAAAATCTGTAATCATTGTCAGGAGTACGTTCCATCAACCCAGTAACCAAGGTGACATTATTAACATAAGTTAAAGGAACTTTACATGAGGTAGTTGTGTAAAACCCACTGTATTCCTTTCTTTATTAAAAACAGAGGTTTAATTGGTTACAGTGTTTCTGAATTGAACCAATAAAAAGTATAATTGATTATAATCCCTATATAGCACTAATAGCAGCCATTTTTTATTGTATTGACAGCCAAAATTGCATTTCCTCTCTGTCTCAGGTCACTTACCATCCAAATGAGCATTTGTTAATGGAACCAGATCATTAGTAGCTGTTTTACTGATTTCCATGTCACTGCTTGAGCGCACACTTAAATGTACACGAACTGTTCAAGCTTAGTTTCCTTTGGCACCTGAATATGAAGTTCTCTGTACTTTGACAAATTGCTCATTTTGCAGTATGCAGAAGAACTGAAAATAAACTTCTGATTGCTAACTAGGTTAGTCCAATTACCCTGACAGGAAATCTGGATCATTGTTACAGAAATGAAGCTGAGGAAACTGAGGGTAGCTGCAGAAAATACAACACGGCTGCACTTAATGCTGGGAGGAAGGAACTGTGTTTGATATGGAACACTATTATTATTATTTTCATATAGAGTACAGCTCTGTGGAGAAAGTGGCTTTCTTCTGGGCAGATTTTGCATTTCAGCTGTATCCAAGAATGTACTTTGCCCAAGATCTGTTTTACTTTCCGTACCTGCAGTCAGAAAGCAAGTAGATAACTGGCACAGAGATCATTTTGTATCAACTTCTGATGCTGTGATAAATTACCTAGCATCTCTCAGCATTAAAACATTGTGCCTAAACCTCTGGTGCAATCAGAAAGCTATATGAGAAATACAAAATTTTAGGAATAAACTAAATTATGTCATACACCACAGAAGATTTGAATTTTTTGAAACATAGAGGGTTAGATCATCACACAGCAAAGCCCAGGATCGGCATCTTGGTCAGATGAAGACTTCCTTCTTCAGCTTGAGCAAGTAATTTGGGTTTATTTCACTTCTCCTTCACTGTGCCATCTGTTGGTTAGCCATCTTGGCCAAGCTAGTACATGATTTTTCACATGCTTTTCCTTCCAGTGATATTTTGCAATGAAAATAAACAACCCATTTTTTATTTTCTCCAAATGCTGAAATATTTAACATCTTAATAGTTCTGCATAATTACTTAGACTATAGGAGAGATGGCACAGCATGCTTCCTGCTGACACCAAATCTATAAAATGTTGTCTAGAGGAAAAACAAAACAACTTCTTTTTGATGAGATTCCACAAAATCTAGTAGTGTTTTGCTCCTGCTAAATCCAACTTGCTTTCTCTTAGACTCTTACCTCAAAATCTCCCACTCTTCTCCAGTAGTGCTGAGACCCAACTTAGTTTTATTGGAGCAAAGAAGCTAGGAGAAATTTAGCGTGGAATAAACCCACAGCACTTAGGATGGAGACTTCAGAAAATTCTCAAGCAACTCACAGAGGATTCTTCCTCACTTTCCCTGCTGTAACTATGTGTATGATTTCTACATTTTTATTATTCTCCATGTTATACATGGTTGTATTCCATCAAAGGAGAAACAGACAATAGATAAGGATTTATGTTTTCTTTGTAGGGTGTCTTTTCTATCATTATGTTTCAATAGGAGCTCCCTACTAAAGGGTTAAAATGTGTTTAAAATAGGGCAGGATTTCTGCCTCTTTACAGCTTGACTGTGTGAAATTCCAGACAGGTCTAGCTTCTAGGGCCTTTGAATTTTTCATGCAATTTTCATTTCTATTCATGATTTTCTACTAGGAAAAGATTTTGAAATGTGGGTCTCTCTCTGAAACTATTTTATCTGTTCCTCTTTCTTTATTGATTAATATCTCTTATAAATACAGAGCCATTACACAAAAATTGTCAGAATCGAGTACTCTGAGTATACTCAGAATGTTTTAATGTGCAACGTGAGTTTAAATTATTTTTTTATGGATGGAAAGTACTTTTTCCAAAGTTATTAATAAGCAGAAGAGCATGGAAAATGTCATCAGAGATTGTCTTTTGAAAGAACATTTATTATCTGTAAGTATATGAAGGATATACATAAATCAGAATGAAAATGGAGGAGCCTAGCTCCTACCAGAACTGTACCATTTGTACCTTTCCTTGTCTACAGACAGTCCCAAGTTGTGCATAGATTTATGTGGAGCAGTGTGGTATCTACTGGAAGTAATACTCAGCACTGGTGAGGTGAGGACCTGTGGGTGAAACAGGTACTGTTAAGTGATTTAAATTTCTGCTTCATTGCTTGTGTCAGTTGTGTCCAGATGAACTCTAGCTGCACCTGAACCTTTCCTTTCCCATGTCTTTTTCCCTTCCCTTCCCT